>NW_027516675.1:0-54879 GCF_048772815.1 Callospermophilus lateralis
GAAAAGCACTTTCATTGAGAGGGGTTGCCAAGCTTCTAAGAAATTACGAGTTTCCGAAATACCAGCAAATATTTTTTCACCCAATCTTGATGATAGTTGGAGCTAATGATCAGTACACAAATCCCACTTGGCTCACCAAATTTTGTTCTTCTAGGTTGAAGCGTTCGTCTACAGTTGCAGTTTTTATATTTAGGTTTCCCTCTGTTCTCTCCTATATAGAAAGATGAATTTGGAACTCTAAATCCAACATGGTTTGTAGTAGCTCTTTGAAACTTGACAAAATAAAGGAGTTCTCAGTTTTGTCTCTATTCTTTGTTTCCTCTTCAAGTAGCCCTAGGCACAGACTTTGGAAATGCACTTTAATTGAGAGGGATGCCAAGCTTCTAAGAAATAGTGAGATTCGAAATAACAGCAAATATTTTTTCACCCAAATTTGATGATTCTTGGTGGTAATGATCAGTACACAAATCCCACTTGGCTCACGAAATTTTGTTCTTCTAGTTTGAAGCTTTCGTCTACAGTAGCAGTTTTTATATTTAGGTTTCCCTTTGTTCTCTCGTATTTAGATAGATGAATTTGGAAATCTAAATCCAACATGGTTTGTAGTAGCTCTTTGAAACTTGACAAAATAAAGGAGTTCTGAGTTTTGTCTCTATGGTTTGTTTCCTCTTCTCGTAGCCCTAGGCACAGACTGTGGAAAGCACTTTCATTGAGAGGGGTTGCCAAGCTTCTAAGAAATAACGAGTTTCCGAAATACCTGCAAATATTTTTTCACCCAATCTTGATGATACTTGGAGCTAATGATCAGTACACAAATCCCACTTGGCTCACCAAATTTTGTTCTTCTAGGTTGAAGCGTTCGTCTACAGTAGCAGTTTTTATATTTAGGTTTCCCTCTGTTCTCTCCCATATAGATAGATGAATTCGGAACTCTAAATCCAACATGGTTTGTAGTAGCTCTTTGAAACTTGACAAAATAAAGGAGTTCTCAGTTTTGTCTCTATGATTTGTTTCCTCTTAAAGTGGCCCTAGGCACAGACTGTGGAAAGCACTTTCATTGAGATGGGTTGCCAAGCTTCTAAGAAATAACGAGTTTCCGAAATACCAGCAAATATTTTTCACACAATCTAGTTGATACTTGGTGGTAATGATCAGTACACAAATCCCACTTGGCTCACCAAATTTTGTTCTTCTAGTTGAAGCGTTCGTCTACAGTAGCAGTTTTTATGTTTAGGTTTCTCTCTGTTCTCTCCTATATAGATAGATGAATTTGGAACTCTAAATCCACATGGTTTGTAGAGCTCTTTGAAACTTGAAAAATAAAGGAGTTCTCAGATTTGTCTCTATGGTTTGTTTCCTCTTCAAGTAGCCCTAGGCACAGAATGTGGAAAAGCACTTTCATTGAGTGGGGTTGCCAAGCTTCTAATAAAGAACGAGTTTCCGAAATACCAGCAAATATTATTTCACCCAATCTTGATGATACTTGGTGGTAATGATCAGTACACAAATCCACTTGGCTCACCAAATTTAGTTCTTCTAGGTTGAAGCGTTCGTCTACAGTAGCAAGTTTTTATATTTCGTTCCCTCTGTTCTCTCCTATATAATTAGATGAATTTGGAACTCTAAATCCAGCATGGTTTGTAGTAGCTCTTTGAAACTTGACAAAATAAAGAAATTCCCTGTTTTGTCTCTATGGTTTGTTTTCTCTTCAAGTAGCCCTAGGCACAGACTGTGGAAAAGGACTTTCATTGAGAGGGGTTGCCAAGCTTCTAAGAAATAACGAGTTTCCGAAATACCAGCAAATATTTTTTCACCCAAATTTGATGATATTTGGTGGTAATGATCAGTACACAATTCCCACTTGGCTCAACAAATTTTGTTCTTCTAGGTTGAAGCGTTCATCTTCAGTAGCAGTTTTTATATTTAGGTTTCCCTCTGTTCTCTCCCATATATATAGATGAATTTGGAACTCTAAATCCAACATGGTTTCTAGTAGCTCTTTGAAACTTGACAAAATAAAGGAGTTCTCAGTTTTGTCTCTATGGTTTGTTTCCTCTTCAAGTAGCCCTAGGCACAGACTGTGGAAAAGCACTTTCATTGAGAGGTGTTGCCAAGCTTCTAAGAAATTACGAGTTTCCGAAATACCAGCAAATATTTTTTCACCCAATCTTGATGATACTTGGTGCTAATGATCAGTACACAAATCCCACTTGGCTCACCAAATTTTGTTCTTCTAAGTTGAAGCGTTCGTCTACAGTAGCAGTTTTTATATTTAGGTTTCCCTCTGTTCTCTCGTATATAGAAAGATGAATTTGGAACTCTAAATCCAACATGGTTTGTAGTAGCTCTTTGAAACTTGACAAAATAAAGGAGTTCTCAGTTTTGTCGCTATGGTTTGTTTCCTCTTCAAGCAGCCCTAGGCACAGACTGTGGAAAAGCACTTTAATTGAGAGGGGTTCCCAAGCTTCTAAGAAATAACGAGTTTCCGACATACCAGCAAATATTTTTTCACCCAATCTTGATGATACTTGGTGGTAATGATCAGTACACAAATCCCACTTGGCTCACCAAATTTTGTTCTTCTAGGTTGAAGCGTTCATCTACAGTAGCAGTTTTTATATTTAAGTTTCCCTCGGTTCTCTCCTATATAGATAGATGAATTTGGAACTCTAAATCCAACATGGTTTGTAGTAGCTATTTGGAACTTGACAAAATAAAGGAGGTCTCAGATTTGTCTCTATGGTTTGTTTCCTCTTCAGGTAGCCCTAGGCACAGACTGTGGAAAAGCACTTTCATTGAGAGGGGTTGCCAAGCTTCTAAGAAGTAACGAGTTTCCGAAATACCAGCAAATATTTTTTCACCCAATCTTGATGATACTTGGTGGTAATGATCAGTACACATATCCCACTTGGCTTACCAAATTTTGTTCTTCTAGGTTGAAGCGTTCATCTACAGTAGCAGTTTTTATATTTAAGTTTTCCTCGGTTCTCTCCTATATAGATAGATGAATTTGGAACTCTAAATCCAACATGGTTTGTAGTAGCTCTTTGAAACTTGACAAAATGAAGGAGTTCTCAGTTTTGTCTTTATGGTTTGTTTCCTCTTCAAGTAGCCCTAGGCACAGACTGTGGAAAAGCACTTTCATTGAGAGGGGTTGCCAAGCTTCTAAGAAATAACGAATTTCAAAATAACAGCAAATATTTTTTCACCCAAATTTGATGATTCTTGGTGGTAATGATCAGTACACAAATCCCACTTGGCTCACGAAATTTCGTTCTTCTAGTTTGAAGCTTTCGTCTACAGTAGCAGTTTTTATATTTAGGTTTCCCTTTGTTCTCTCGTATTTAGATAGATGAATTTGGAACTCTAAATCCAACATGGTTTGTAGTAGCTCTTTGAAACTTGACAAAATAAAGGAGTTCTCAGTTTTGTCTCTATGGTTTGTTTCCTCTTCAAGTAGCCCTAGGCACAGACTGTGGAAAAGCACTTTCATTGAGAGGGGTTCCAAGCTTCTAAGAAATAGCGAGTTTCCGAAATACCAGCAAATATTTTTTCACCCAATCTTGATGATACTTGGTGGTAATTATCAGTACACAAATCCCACTTGGCTCACCAAATTTTGTTCTTCTAGGTTGAAGCGTTCGTCTACAGTAGCAGTTTTTATATTTAGGTTTCACTCTGTTCTCTCATATATAGATAGATAAATTTGGAACTCTAAATCCAACATGGTTTGTAGTAGCTCTTTGAAACTTGACAAAATAAAGGAGGTCTCAGATTTGTCTCTATGGTTTGTGTCCTCTTCAAGTAGCCCTAGGCACAGACTGTGGAAAAGCACTTTCATTGAGAGGGGTTGCCAAGCTTCTAAGAAGTAACGAGTTTCCGAAATACCAGCAAATATTTTTTCACACAATCTTGATGGTACTTGGTGGTAATGATAAGTACACAAATCCCACTTGGCTTACCAAATTTTGTTCTTCTAGGTTGAATCATTCGTCTACAGTAGCAGTTTTTATATTTAGGTTTCCCTCTGCTCTCTCATATATAGATAGATGAATTTGGAACTCTAAATACAACATGGTTTGTAGTAGCTCTTTGAATCTTGACAAAACAAAGGTGTTCTCAGTTTTGTCTCTATGGTTTGTTTCCTCTTCAAGCAGCCCTAGGCACAGACTGTGGAAAAGCACTTTCATTGAGAGGGGTTGCCAAGCTTCTAAGAAATAACGAGTTTCCGAAATACCAGCAAATATTTTTTCACCCAAATTTGATGATTCTTGGTGGTAATGATCAGTACACAAATCCCACTTGGCTCACGAAATTTTGTTCTTCTAGTTTGAAACTTTCGTCTACAGTAACAGTTTTTTATATTTATTTTTCACTCTGTCCTCTCCTATATAGATAGATGGATTTGGAACTCTAAATCCAACATGGTTTGTAGTAGCTCTTTGAAACTTGACAAAATAAAGGAGTTCTCAGATTTGCCTCTATGGTTTGTTTCCTCTTCAAGTAGCCCTAGGCCCAGACTGTGGAAAAGCACTTTCATTGAGAGGGGTTGCCAAGCTTATAAGAAAAAACGAGTTTCCGAAATACCAGCAAATATTTTTTCACCCAATCTTGATGATACTTGGTGGTAATGATCAGTACACAAATCCCACTTGGCTTACCAAATTTTGTTCTTCTAGGTTGAAGCGTTCGTCTACAGTAGCAGTTTTTATATATAGGTTTCCCTCTGTTTTCTCCTATATTGATAGATGAATTTGGAACTCTAAATTCAACATGGTTTGTAGTAGCTCTTGGAAACTTGACAAAATAAAGGAGTTCTCAGTTTTGTCTCTATGGTTTGTTTCTTCTTCAAGTAGCCCTAGGCACAGACTGTGGAAAAGCACTTTCATTGAGAGGGGTTGCCAAGCTTCTAAGAAATAACAAGTTTCCGAAATACCAGCAAATATTTTTTCACCCAATCTAGTTGATACTTGGTGGTAATGATCAGTACACAAATCCCACTTTGCTCACCAAATATTGTTCTTCTATTTTGAAGCGTTCGTCTACCGTAGCAGTTTTTTATATTTAGGTTTCCCTTTGTTCTCTCGTATTTAGATAGATGAATTTGAAACTCTAAATCCAACATGGTTTGTAGTAGCTCTTTGAAACTTGACAAAATAAAGGAGTTCTCAGTTTTGTCTCTATGGTTTGTTTCCTCTTCAAGTAGCCCTAGGCACAGACTGTGGAAAGCACTTTCATTGAGAGGGGTTGCCAAGCTTCTAAGAAATAACGAGTTTCCAAAATACCAGCAAATATTTTTTCACCCAATCTTGATGATACTTGGCCGTAATGATCAGTACACAAATCCCACTTGGCTCACCAAATTTTGTTCTTCTAGGTTGAAGCGTTCGTCTACAGAAACAGTTTTTATATTTAGGTTTCCCTCTGTTCTCTCCCATATAGATAGATGAATTTGGAACTCAAATCCAACATGGTTTGTAGTAGCTCTTTGAAACTTGACAAAATAAATTAGTTCTCAGTTTTGTCTCTATGGTTTGTTTCCTCTTCAAGTAGCCCTAGGCACAGACTGTGGAAAAGCACTTTCATTGAGAGGGGTTTGCCAAGCTTCTAAGAAATTACGAGTTTCCGAAATACCAGCAAATATTTTTCACCCAATCTTGATGATACTTGGAGCTAATGATCAGTACACAAATCCCACTTGGCTCACCAAATTTTGTTCTTCTAGGTTGAAGCGTTCGTCTACAGTAGCAGTTTTTATATTTAGGTTTCCCTCTGTTCTCTCCTATATAGAAAGATGAATTTGGAACTCTAAATCCAACATGGTTTGTAGTAGCTCTTTGAAACTTGACAAAATAAAGGAGTTCTCAGTTTTGTCTCTATGGTTTGTTTCCTCTTCAAGTAGCCCTAGGCACAGACTGTGGAAAGCACTTTCATTGAGAGGGGTTGCCAAGCTTCTAAGAAATAACGAGTTTCGAAATAACAGCAAATACTTTTTCACCCAAATTTGATGATTCTTGGTGGTAATGATCAGCACACAAATCCCACTTGGCTCACGAAATTTTGTTCTTCTAGTTTGAAGCTTTCGTCTACAGTAGCAGTTTTTATATTTAGGTTTCCCTTTGTTCTCTCGTATTTAGATAGATGAATTTGGAAATCTAAATCCAACATGGTTTGTAGTAGCTCTTTGAAACTTGACAAAATAAAGGAGTTCTCAGTTTTGTCTCTATGGTTTGTTCCTCTTCAAGTACCCCTAGGCAGAGACTGTGGAAAGCACTTTCATTGAGAGGGGTTGCCAAGCTTCTAAGAAATAACGAGTTTCCGAAATACCAGCAAATATTTTTTCACACAATCTAGTTGATACTTGGTGGTAATGATCAGTACACAAATCCCACTTGGCTCACCAAATTTTGTTCTTCTAGGTTGAAGCGTTCGTCTACAGTAGCAGTTTTTATATTTAGGTTTCTCTCTGTTCTCTCCTATATAGATAGATGAATTTGGAACTCTAAATCCAACATGGTTTGTAGTAGCTCTTTGAAACTTGACAAAATAAAGGAGGTCTCAGATTTGTCTCTATGGTTTGTTTCCTCTTCAAGTAGCCGTAGGCACAGACTGTGGGAAAGCACTTTCATTGAGAGGGGTTGCCAAGCTTCTAAGAAATAACGATTGTCCTAAATACCAGCAAATATTTTTTCACCCAATCTTGATGATACTTGGTGGTAATGATCAGTACACAAATTCCACTTGGCTCACCAAATTTTGTTCTTCTAGGTTGAAGCGTTCGTCTACAGTAGCAGTTTTTATATTAAGGTTTCCCTCGATTCTCTGATATATAGATAGATGAATTTGGAACTCTAAATCCAACATGGTTTGTAGTACATCTTTGAAAACTTGACAGAATAAAGGAGTTCTCAGTTTTGTCTCTATGGTTTGTTTCCTCTTCAAGTAGCCCTAGGCACAGACTGTGGAAAGCACTTTCATTGAGAGGGGTTGCCAAGCTTCTACGAAATAACGAGTTTCCGAAATACCAGCAAATATTTTTTCACCCAATCTTCATAATACTTGGTGGTAATGATCAGTACAGAAATCCCACTTGCTCACCAAATTTTGTTCTTCTAGGTTGAAGCTTTCGTCTACAGTAGCAGTTTTTATATTTAGGTTTCCCTCTGTTCTCTCCTATATAGATAGATGAATTTGGAACTCTAAATCCAACATGGTTTGTAGTAGCTCTTTGAAACTTGACAAAATAAAGGAGTTCTCAGTTTTGTCGCTATGGTTTGTTTCCTCTTCAAGCAGCCCTAGGCACAGACTGTGGAAAAGCACTTTAATTGAGAGGGGTTCCCAAGCTTCTAAGAAATAACGAGTTTCCGACATACCAGCAAATATTTTTTCACCCAATCTTGATGATACTTGGTGGTAATGATCAGTACACAAATCCCACTTGGCTCACCAAATTTTGTTCTTCTAGGTTGAAGCGTTCATCTACAAGTAGCAGTTTTTATATTTAAGTTTCCCTCGGTTCTCTCCTATATAGATAGATGAATTTGGAACTCTAAATCCAACATGGTTTGTAGTAGCTATTTGGAACTTGACAAAATAAAGGAGGTCCTCAGATTTGTCTCTATGGTTTGTTTCCTCTTCAGGTAGCCCTAGGCACAGACTGTGGAAAAGCACTTTCATTGAGAGGGTTGCCAAGCTTCTAAGAAGTAACGAGTTTCCGAAATACCAGCAAATATTTTTTCACCCAATCTTGATGATACTTGGTGGTAATGATCAGTACACATATCCCACTTGGCTTACCAAATTTTGTTCTTCTAGGTTGAAGCGTTCATCTACAGTAGCAGTTTTTATATTTAAGTTTTCCTCGGTTCTCTCCTATATAGATAGATGAATTTGGAACTCTAAATCCAACATGGTTTGTAGTAGCTCTTTGAAACTTGACAAAATGAAGGAGTTCTCAGTTTTGTCTTTATGGTTTGTTTCCTCTTCAAGTAGCCCTAGGCACAGACTGTGGAAAAGCACTTTCATTGAGAGGGGTTGCCAAGCTTCTAAGAAATAACGAATTTCAAAATAACAGCAAATATTTTTTCACCCAAATTTGATGATTCTTGGTGGTAATGATCAGTACACAAATCCCACTTGGCTCACGAAATTTCGTTCTTCTAGTTTGAAGCTTTCGTCTACAGTAGCAGTTTTTATATTTAGGTTTCCCTTTGTTCTCTCGTATTTAGATAGATGAATTTGGAACTCTAAATCCAAACATGGTTTGTAGTAGCTCTTTGAAACTTGACAAAATAAAGGAGTTCTCAGTTTTGTCTCTATGGTTTGTTTCCTCTTCAAGTAGCCCTAGGCACAGACTGTGGAAAAGCACTTTCATTGAGAGGGGTTCCAAGCTTCTAAGAAATAGCGAGTTTCCGAAATACCAGCAAATATTTTTTCACCCAATCTTGATGATACTTGGTGGTAATTATCAGTACACAAATCCCACTTGGCTCACCAAATTTTGTTCTTCTAGGTTGAAGCGTTCGTCTACAGTAGCAGTTTTTATATTTAGGTTTCACTCTGTTCTCTCATATATAGATAGATAAATTTGGAACTCTAAATCCAACATGGTTTGTAGTAGCTCTTTTGAAACTTGACAAAATAAAGGAGGTCTCAGATTTGTCTCTATGGTTTGTGTCCTCTTCAAGTAGCCCTAGGCACAGACTGTGGAAAAGCACTTTCATTGAGAGGGGTTGCCAAGCTTCTAAGAAGTAACGAGTTCCGAAATACCAGCAAATATTTTTTCACACAATCTTGATGGTACTTGGTGGTAATGATAAGTACACAAATCCCACTTGGCTTACCAAATTTTGTTCTTCTAGGTTGAATCATTCGTCTACAGTAGCAGTTTTTATATTTAGGTTTCCCTCTGCTCTCTCATATATAGATAGATGAATTTGGAACTCTAAATACAACATGGTTTGTAGTAGCTCTTTGAATCTTGACAAAACAAAGGTGTTCTCAGTTTTGTCTCTATGGTTTGTTTCCTCTTCAAGCAGCCCTAGGCACAGACTGTGGAAAAGCACTTTCATTGAGAGGGGTTGCCAAGCTTCTAAGAAATAACGAGTTTCCGAAATACCAGCAAATATTTTTTCACCCAAATTTGATGATTCTTGGTGGTAATGATCAGTACACAAATCCCACTTGGCTCACGAAATTTTGTTCTTCTAGTTTGAAACTTTCGTCTACAGTAACAGTTTTTATATTTATTTTTCACTCTGTCCTCTCCTATATAGATAGATGGATTTGGAACTCTAAATCCAACATGGTTTGTAGTAGCTCTTTGAAACTTGACAAAATAAAGGAGTTCTCAGATTTGCCTCTATGGTTTGTTTCCTCTTCAAGTAGCCCTAGGCCCAGACTGTGGAAAAGCACTTTCATTGAGAGGGGTTGCCAAGCTTATAAGAAAAAACGAGTTTCCGAAATACCAGCAAATATTTTTTCACCCAATCTTGATGATACTTGGTGGTAATGATCAGTACACAAATCCCACTTGGCTTACCAAATTTTGTTCTTCTAGGTTGAAGCGTTCGTCTACAGTAGCAGTTTTTATATATAGGTTTCCCTCTGTTTTCTCCTATATTGATAGATGAATTTGGAACTCTAAATTCAACATGGTTTGTAGTAGCTCTTGGAAACTTGACAAAATAAAGGAGTTCTCAGTTTTGTCTCTATGGTTTGTTTCTTCTTCAAGTAGCCCTAGGCACAGACTGTGGAAAAGCACTTTCATTGAGAGGGGTTGCCAAGCTTCTAAGAAATAACAAGTTTCCGAAATACCAGCAAATATTTTTCACCCAATCTAGTTGATACTTGGTGGTAATGATCAGTACACAAATCCCACTTTGCTCACCAAATATTGTTCTTCTATTTTGAAGCGTTCGTCTACCGTAGCAGTTTTATATTTAGGTTTCCCTTTGTTCTCTCGTATTTAGATAGATGAATTTGAAACTCTAATCCAACATGGTTTGTAGTAGCTCTTTGAAACTTGACAAAATAAAGGAGTTCTCAGTTTTGTCTCTATGGTTTGTTTCCTCTTCAAGTAGCCCTAGGCACAGACTGTGGAAAGCACTTTCATTGAGAGGGGTTGCCAAGCTTCTAAGAAATAACGAGTTTCCAAATACCAGCAAATATTTTTTCACCCAATCTTGATGATACTTGGCCGTAATGATCAGTACACAAATCCCACTTGGCTCACCAAATTTTGTTCTTCTAGGTTGAAGCGTTCGTCTACAGAAACAGTTTTTATATTTAGGTTTCCCTCTGTTCTCTCCCATATAGATAGATGAATTTGGAACTCAAATCCAACATGGTTTGTAGTAGCTCTTTGAAACTTGACAAAATAAATTAGTTCTCAGTTTTGTCTCTATGGTTTGTTTCCTCTTCAAGTAGCCCTAGGCACAGACTGTGGAAAAGCACTTTCATTGAGAGGGGTTGCCAAGCTTCTAAGAAATTACGAGTTTCCGAAATACCAGCAAATATTTTTTCACCCAATCTTGATGATACTTGGAGCTAATGATCAGTACACAAATCCCACTTGGCTCACCAAATTTTGTTCTTCTAGGTTGAAGCGTTCGTCTACAGTAGCAGTTTTTATATTTAGGTTTCCCTCTGTTCTCTCCTATATAGAAAGATGAATTTGGAACTCTAAATCCAACATGGTTTGTAGTAGCTCTTTGAAACTTGACAAAATAAAGGAGTTCTCAGTTTTGTCTCTATGGTTTGTTTCCTCTTCAAGTAGCCCTAGGCACAGACTGTGGAAAAGCACTTTCATTGAGAGGGGTTGCCAAGCTTCTAAGAAATAACGAGTTTCGAAATAACAGCAAATACTTTTTCACCCAAATTTGATGATTCTTGGTGGTAATGATCAGCACACAAATCCACTTGGCTCACGAAATTTTGTTCTTCTAGTTTGAAGCTTTCGTCTACAGTAGCAGTTTTTATATTTAGGTTTCCCTTTGTTCTCTCGTATTTAGATAGATGAATTTGGAAATCTAAATCCAACATGGTTTGTAGTAGCTCTTTGAAACTTGACAAAATAAAGGAGTCTCAGTTTTGTCTCTATGGTTTGTTTCCTCTTCAAGTACCCCTAGGCAGAGACTGTGGAAAGCACTTTCATTGAGAGGGGTTGCCAAGCTTCTAAGAAATAACGAGTTTCCGAAATACCAGCAAATATTTTTTCACACAATCTAGTTGATACTTGGTGGTAATGATCAGTACACAAATCCCACTTGGCTCACCAAATTTTGTTCTTCTAGGTTGAAGCGTTCGTCTACAGTAGCAGTTTTTATATTTAGGTTTCTCTCTGTTCTCTCCTATATAGATAGATGATTTGGAACTCTAAATCCAACATGGTTTGTAGTAGCTCTTGAAACTTGACAAAATAAAGGAGGTCTCAGATTTGTCTCTATGGTTTGTTTCCTCTTCAAGTAGCCGTAGGCACAGACTGTGGGAAAGCACTTTCATTGAGAGGGGTTGCCAAGCTTCTAAGAAATAACGATTGTCCTAAATACCAGCAAATATTTTTTCACCCAATCTTGATGATACTTGGTGGTAATGATCAGTACACAAATTCCACTTGGCTCACCAAATTTTGTTCTTCTAGGTTGAAGCGTTCGTCTACAGTAGCAGTTTTTATATTAAGGTTTCCCTCGATTCTCTGATATATAGATAGATGAATTTGGAACTCTAAATCCAACATGGTTTGTAGTACATCTTTGAAACTTGACAGAATAAAGGAGTTCTCAGTTTTGTCTCTATGGTTTGTTTCCTCTTCAAGTAGCCCTAGGCACAGACTGTGGAAAGCACTTTCATTGAGAGGGGTTGCCAAGCTTCTACGAAATAACGAGTTTCCGAAATACCAGCAAATATTTTTTCACCCAATCTTCATAATACTTGGTGGTAATGATCAGTACAGAAATCCCACTTGGCTCACCAAATTTTGTTCTTCTAGGTTGAAGCTTTCGTCTACAGTAGCAGTTTTTATATTTAGGTTTCCCTCTGTTCTCTCCTATATAGATAGATGAATTTGGAACTCTAAATCCAACATGGTTTGTAGTAGCTCTTTGAAACTTGACAAAATAAAGGAGTTCTCAGTTTTGTCTCTATGGTTTGTTTCCTCTTAAAGTAGACCTAGGCACAGACTGTGGAAATCACTTTCATTGAGATGGGTTGCCAAGCTTCTAAGAAATAACGAGTTTCCGAAATACCAGCAAATATTTTTTCACCCAATCTTGATGATACTTGGTGGTAATGATCAGTACACAAATCCCACTTGGCTTAGCAAATTTTGTTCTTCTAGGTTGAAGCGTTCGTCTACAGTAGCAGTTTTTATATTTAAGTTTCCCTCGGTTCTCTCCTACATAGATAGATGAATTTGGAACTCTAAATCCAACATGGTTTGTAGTAGCTCTTTGAAACTTGACAAATAAAGGAGTTCTCAGTTTTGTCTCTATGGTTTGTTTGCTCTTCAAGTAGCCCTAGGCACAGACTGTGGAAAAGCACTTTCATTGAGAGGGGTTGCCAAGCTTCTAAGAAATTACGAGTTTACGAAATACCAGCAAATATTTTTTCACCCAATCTTGATGATACTTGGAGCTAATGATCAGTACACAAATCCCACTTGGCTCACCAAATTTTGTTCTTCTAGGTTGAAGCGTTCGTCTACAGTAGCAGTTTTTATATTTAGGTTTCCCTCTGTTCTCTCCTATATAGAAAGATGAATTTGGATCTCTAAATCCAACATGGTTTGTAGTAGCTTTTTGAAACTTGACAAAATAAAGGAGTTCTCAGTTTTGTCTCTATGGTTTGTTTCCTCTTCAAGTAGCCCTAGGCACAGACTGTGGAAAAGCACTTTCATTGAGAGGGGTTGCCAAGCTTCTAAGAAATAACGAGTTTCGAAATAACAGCAAATATTTTTTCACCCAAATTTGATGATTCTTGGTGGTAATGATCAGTACACAAATCCCACTTGACTCAGGAAATTTTGTTCTTCTAGTTTGAAGCTTTCGTCTACAGTAGCAGTTTTTATATTTAGGTTTCCCTTTTTTCTCTCGTATTTAGATAGATGAATTTGGAAATCTAAATCCAACATGGTTTGTAGTAGCTCTTTGAAACTTGACAAAATAAAGGAGTTCTCAGTTTTGTCTCTATGGTTTGTTTCCTCTTCTTCAAGTAGCCCTAGGCACAGACTGTGGAAAGCACTTTCATTGAGAGGGGTTGCCAAGCTTCTAAGAAATAACGAGTTTCCGAAATACTAGCAAATATTTTTTACCCAATCTTGATGATACTTGGTGGTAATGATCAGTACACAAATCCCACTTGGCTCACCAAATTTTGTTCTTCTAGGTTGAAGCGTTCGTCTACAGTAGCAGTTTTTATATTTAGGTTTCCCTCGATTCTCTGATATATAGATAGATGAATTTGGAACTCTAAATCCAACATGGTTTGTAGTACATATTTGAAACTTGACAAAATAAAGGAGTTCTCAGATTTGTCTCTATGGCTTGTTTCCTCTTCAAGTAGCCCTAGGCGCAGACTGTGGAAAAGCACTTTCATTGAGAGGGGTTGCCAAGCTTCTAAGAAATAACGAGTTTCTGAAATAACAGCAAATATTTTTTCACCCAATCTTGATGATACTTGGTGGTAATGATCAGTACACAAATCCCACTTGGCTTACCAAATTTTCTTCTTCTAAGTTGAAGCGTTCGTCTACAGTAGGAGTTTTTATATTTAGGTTTCCCTATGTTCTCTACTATATAGATTGATGAATTTGGAACTCTAAATCCAACATGGTTTGTAGTAGCTCTTTGAAACTTGACAAAATAAAGGAGTTCTCAGTTTTGGCTCTATGGTTTGTTTCCTCTTCAAGTAGCCCTAGGCACAGACTGTGGAAAAGCACTTTCATTGAGAGGGGTTGCCAAGCTTCTAAGAAATTACGAGTTTCCGAAATACCAGCAAATATTTTTTCACCCAATCTTGATGATAGTTGGAGCTAATGATCAGTACACAAATCCCACTTGGCTCACCAAATTTTGTTCTTCTAGGTTGAAGCGTTCGTCTACAGTTGCAGTTTTTATATTTAGGTTTCCCTCTGTTCTCTCCTATATAGAAAGATGAATTTGGAACTCTAAATCCAACATGGTTTGTAGTAGCTCTTTGAAACTTGACAAAATAAAGGAGTTCTCAGTTTTGTCTCTATTCTTTGTTTCCTCTTCAAGTAGCCCTAGGCACAGACTTTGGAAATGCACTTTAATTGAGAGGGATGCCAAGCTTCTAAGAAATAGTGAGATTCGAAATAACAGCAAATATTTTTTCACCCAAATTTGATGATTCTTGGTGGTAATGATCAGTACACAAATCCCACTTGGCTCACGAAATTTTGTTCTTCTAGTTTGAAGCTTTCGTCTACAGTAGCAGTTTTTATATTTAGGTTTCCCTTTGTTCTCTCGTATTTAGATAGATGAATTTGGAAATCTAAATCCAACATGGTTTGTAGTAGCTCTTTGAAACTTGACAAAATAAAGGAGTTCTGAGTTTTGTCTCTATGGTTTGTTTCCTCTTCTCGTAGCCCTAGGCACAGAATGTGGAAAAGCACTTTCATTGAGTGGGGTTGCCAAGCTTCTAATAAAGAACGAGTTTCCGAAATACCAGCAAATATTATTTCACCCAATCTTGATGATACTTGGTGGTAATGATCAGTACACAAATCCCACTTGGCTCACCAAATTTAGTTCTTCTAGGTTGAAGCGTTCGTCTACAGTAGCAGTTTTTATATTTCGTTCCCCTCTGTTCTCTCCTATATAATTAGATGAATTTGGAACTCTAAATCCAGCATGGTTTGTAGTAGCTCTTTGAAACTTGACAAAATAAAGAAATTCCCTGTTTTGTCTCTATGGTTTGTTTTCTCTTCAAGTAGCCCTAGGCACAGACTGTGGAAAGGACTTTCATTGAGAGGGGTTGCCAAGCTTCTAAGAAATAACGAGTTTCCGAAATACCAGCAAATATTTTTTCACCCAAATTTGATGATATTTGGTGGTAATGATCAGTACACAATTCCCACTTGGCTTACCAAATTTTGTTTTCTAAGTTGAAGCGTTCGTCTACAGTAGCAGTTTTTATATTTAGGTTTCCCTCTGTTCTCTCCTATACAGATAGATTAATTTGGAACTCTAAATCCAACATGGTTTGTAGTAGCTCTTTGAAACTTGACAAAATAAAGGAGTTCTCAGTTTGGTCTCTCTGGTTTGTTTCCTCTTCAAGTAGCCCTAGGAACAGACTGTGGAAATGCACTTTCATTGAGATGGGTTGCCAAGCTTCTAAGAAATATCGAGTTTCTGAAATACCAGCAAATATTTTTTCACCCAAACTTGATGATACTTGGTGGTAATGATCAGCACACAAATCCCACTTGGCTCACCAAATTTTGTTCATCTAGGATGAAGCATTCGTGTACAGTAGCAGTTTTTATATTTAGGTTTCCCTCTGTTCTCTCCTATATAGATAGATGAATTTGGAACTCTAAATCCAACATGGATTGTAGTAGCTCTTTGAAACTTGACAAAATAAAGGAGTTCTCAATTTTGTCTCTATGGTTTGTTTCCTCTTCAAGTAGCCCTAGGCACAGACTGTGGAAAAGCACTTTCATTGAGAGGGGTTGCCAAGCTTCTAAGAAATAACGAGTTTCCGAAATACCAGCAAATATTTTTTCACCCAAATTTGATGATTCTTTTTGGTAATGATCAGTACACAAATCCCACTTGGCTCACCAAATTTTGTTCTTCTAGGTTGAAGCGTTCGTCTACAGTAGCAGTTTTTATATTTAGGTTTCCCTCTGTTCTCTCCTATATAGATAGATGAATTTGGAACTCGAAATCCAACATGGTTTGTAGTAGCTCTTTGAAACTTGACAAAATAAAGGAGTTCTCAGTTTTGTCTCTATGGTTTGTTTCCTCTTAAAGTAGCCCTAGGCACAGACTGTGGAAAGCACTTTCATTGAGATGGGTTGCCAAGCTTCTAAGAAATAACGAGTTTCCGAAATACCAGCAAATATTTTTTCACACAATCTAGTTGATACTTGGTGGTAATGATCAGTACACAAATCCCACTTGGCTCACCAAATTTGTTCTTCTAGGTTGAAGCGTTCGTCTACAGTAGCAGTTTTTATATTTAGGTTCCTCTGTTCTCTCCTATATAGATAGATGAATTTGGAACTCTAAATCCAACATGGTTTGTAGTAGCTCTTTGAAACTTGACAAAATAAAGGAGTTCTCAGATTTGTCTCTATGGTTTGTTTCCTCTTCAATAGCCTAGGCACAGACTGTGGAAAAGCACTTTCATTGAGAGGGGTTGCCAAGCTTATAAGAAAAAATGAGTTTCCGAAATACCAGCAAATATTTTTTCACCCAATCTTGATGATACTTGGTGGTAATGATCAGTACACAAATTCAACTTGGCTTACCAAATTTTGTTCTTCTAGGTTGAAGCGTTCGTCTACAGTAGCATTTTTATATTTAGGTTTCCCTCTGTTCTCTCCTATATTGTAAGATGAATTTGGAAACTCTAAATCCAACATGCTTTGTAGTAGCTCCTTGAAACTTGACAAAATAAAGGAGTTCTCAGTTTTGTCTCTATGGTTTGTTTCCTCTTCAAGTAGCCCTAGGCACAGACTGTGGAAAAGCACTTTCATTGAGAGGGGTTGCCAAGCTTCTAAGAAATAACGAGTTTCCGAAATACCAGCAAATATTTTTTCACCCAATTTGATGATTCTTGGTGGTAACGATCAGTACACAAATCCCACTTGGCTCACGAAATTTGTACTTCGAGTTTGAAGCTTTCGTCTACAGTAGCAGTTTTTATATTTAGGTTTATATCTGTTCTCTCCTACATAGATAGATGAATTTGGAACTCTAAATCCAACATGGTATGTAGAAGCTCTTTGACACTTGACACAATAAAGGAGTTCTCAGTTTTGTCTCTATGGTTTGTTTCCTCTTAAAGTAGCCCTAGGCACAGACTGTGGAAAGCACTTGCATTGAGATGGGTTGCCAAGCTTCTAAGAAATAACGAGTTTCCGAAATAAAAGCAAATATTTTTTCACCCAATCTAGTTGATACTTTGTGGTAATGATCAGTACACAAATTCCACTTGGCTCACCAAATTTTGTTCTTCTAGGTTGAAGCGTTCGTCTACAGTAGCAGTTTTTACATTTAGGTTTCCCTCGATTCTCTCCTATATAGATAGATGAATTTGGAACTCTAAATCCCACATGGATTGTAGTAGCTCTTTGAAACTTGACAAAATAAAGGAGTTCTCAGTTTTGTCTCTATGGTTTGTTTCCTCTTAAAGTAGACATAGGCACAGACTGTGGAAATCACTTTAATTGAGATGGGTTGCCAAACTTCTAAGAAATAACGAGTTTCCGAAATACCAGCAAATATTTTTTCACACAATCTTGTTGATACTTGGTGGTAATGATCAGTACACAAATCCCACTTGGCTCACCATATTTTGTTCTTCTAGGTTGAAGCGTTCGTCTATAGTAGCAGTTTTTATATTTAGGTTTCCCTCTGTTCTCTCCTATATAGATAGATGAATTTGGAACTCTAAATCCAACATGGTTTGTAGTAGCTCTTTGAAATTTGACAAAATAAAGGAGTTCTCAGTTTTGTCTCTATGGTTTCTTTCCTCTTCAAGTAGCCCTAGGCACAGACTGTGGAAAAGCACTTTCATTGACAGGGGTTGCCAAGCTTCTAAGAAATAACGAGTTTCCGAAATACCAGCAAATATTTTTTCACCCAATCTTAATGATACTTGGTGGTAATGATCAGTACACAAATCCCACGTGGCTTACCAAATTTTGTTCTTCTAGGTTGAAGCGTTCGTCTACAGTAGCACTTTTTATATTTAGGTTTCCCTCTGTTCTCTCCTATATAGATAGATGAATTGGGAACTCTAAATCCAACATGCTTTGTAGTAGCTCCTTGAAACTTGACAAAATAAAGGAGTTCTCAGTTTTGTCTCTATGGTTTGGTTCCTTTTCAAGTAGCCCTAGGCACAGACTGTGGAAAAGCACTTTCACTGTGAGGGTTTGCCAAGCTTCTAAGAAATTACGAGTTTCCGAAATACCAGCAAATATTTTTTCACCCAATCTTGATGATACTTGGTGGTAATGATCAGTACCCAAATCTTACTTGGCTCACCAAATTTTGTTCTTCTAGGATGAAGCATTTGTCTACAGTAGCAGTTTTTATATTTCGTTCCCCTCTGTTCTCTCCTATATAATTAGATGAATTTGGAACTCTAAATCCAGCATGGTTTGTAGTAGCTCTTTGAAACTTGACAAAATAAAGAAATTCCCTGTTTTGTCTCTATGGTTTGTTTTCTCTTCAAGTAGCCCTAGGCACAGACTGTGGAAAAGCACTTTCATTGAGAGGGGTTGCCAAGCTTCTAAGAAATAACGAGTTTCCGATATACCAGCAAATATTTTTTCACCCAAATTTGATGATACTTGGTGGTTATGATCAGTACACAATTCCCACTTGGCTTACCAAATTTTGTTTTCTAAGTTGAAGCGTTCGTCTACAGCAGCAGTTTTTATATTTAGGTTTCCCTCTGTTCTCTCCTATATAGATAGATGAATTTGGAACTCTAAATCCAACATGGTTTGTAGTAGCTCTTTGAAACTTGACAAAATAAAGGAGTTCTCAGATTTGTCTCTATGGTTTGTTACCTCTTCACATAGCCCTAGGCACAGACTGTGGAAAAGCACTTTCATTGAGAGGGGTTGCCAAGCTTCTAAGAAATAACGAGTTTCCGAAATACCATCAAATATTTTTTCACCCTATCTTGATGATACTTGGTGGTAATGATCAGTACACAAATCCCACTTGGCTCACCAACTTTTGTTCTTCTAGATTGAAGCGTTCGTCTACAGTAGCAGTTTTTATATTTAGGTTTCCCTCTGTTCTCTCCTATACAGATAGATTAATTTGGAACTCTAAATCCAACATGGTTTGTAGTAGCTCTTTGAAACTTGACAAAATAAAGGAGTTCTCAGTTTGGTCTCTCTGGTTTGTTTCCTCTTCAAGTAGCCCTAGGAACAGACTGTGGAAATGCACTTTCATTGAGATGGGTTGCCAAGCTTCTAAGAAATATCGAGTTTCTGAAATACCAGAAAATATTTTTTCACCCAAACTTGATGATACTTGGTGGTAATGATCAGCACACAAATCCCACTTGGCTCACCAAATTTTGTTCATCTAGGATGAAGCATTCGTGTACAGTAGCAGTTTTTATATTTAGGTTTCCCTCTGTTCTCTCCTATATAGATAGATGAATTTGGAACTCTAAATCCAACATGGATTGTAGTAGCTCTTTGAAACTTGACAAAATAAAGGAGTTCTCAATTTTGTCTCTATGGTTTGTTTCCTCTTCAAGTAGCCCTAGGCACAGACTGTGGAAAAGCACTTTCATTGAGAGGGGTTGCCAAGCTTCTAAGAAATAACGAGTTTCCGAAATACCAGCAAATATTTTTTCACCCAAATTTGATGATTCTTTTTGGTAATGATCAGTACACAAATCCCACTTGGCTCACCAAATATTGTTCTTCTAGGTTGAAGCGTTCGTCTACAGTAGCAGTTTTTATATTTAGGTTTCCCTCTGTTCTCTCCTATATAGATAGATGAATTTGGAACTCTAAATCCAACATGGTTTGTAGTAGCTCTTTGAAACTTGACAAAATAAAGGAGTTCTCAGTTTTGTCTCTATGGTTTGTTTCCTCTTAAAGTAGCCCTAGGCACAGACTGTGGAAAGCACTTTCATTGAGATGGGTTGCCAAGCTTCTAAGAAATAACGAGTTTCCGAAATACCAGCAAATATTTTTTCACACAATCTAGTTGATACTTGGTGGTAATGATCAGTACACAAATCCCACTTGGCTCACCAAATTTTGTTCTTCTAGGTTGAAGCGTTCGTCTACAGTAGCAGTTTTTATATTTAGGTTCCTCTGTTCTCTCCTATATAGATAGATGAATTTGGAACTCTAAATCCAACATGGTTTGTAGTAGCTCTTTGAAACTTGACAAAATAAAGGAGTTCTCAGATTTGTCTCTATGGTTTGTTTCCTCTTCAATAGCCCTAGGCACAGACTGTGGAAAAGCACTTTCATTGAGAGGGGTTGCCAAGCTTATAAGAAAAAATGAGTTTCCGAAATACCAGCAAATATTTTTTCACCCAATCTTGATGATACTTGGTGGTAATGATCAGTACACAAATCCAACTTGGCTTACCAAATTTTGTTCTTCTAGGTTGAAGCGTTCGTCTACAGTAGCATTTTTTATATTTAGGTTTCCCTCTGTTCTCTCCTATATTGAAAGATGAATTTGGAACTCTAAATCCAACATGCTTTGTAGTAGCTCCTTGAAACTTGACAAAATAAAGGAGTTCTCAGTTTTGTCTCTATGGTTTGTTTCCTCTTCAAGTAGCCCTAGGCACAGACTGTGGAAAAGCACTTTCATTGAGAGGGGTTGCCAAGCTTCTAAGAAATAACGAGTTTCCGAAATACCAGCAAATATTTTTTCACCCTAATTTGATGATTCTTGGTGGTAACGATCAGTACACAAATCCCATTTGGCTCACGAAATTTTGTACTTCGAGTTTGAAGCTTTCGTCTACAGTAGCAGTTTTTATATTTAGGTTTATATCTGTTCTCTCCTACATAGATAGATGAATTTGGAACTCTAAATCCAACATGGTATGTAGAAGCTCTTTGACACTTGACAAAATAAAGGAGTTCTCAGTTTTGTCTCTATGGTTTGTTTCCTCTTAAAGTAGCCCTAGGCACAGACTGTGGAAAGCACTTGCATTGAGATGGGTTGCCAAGCTTCTAAGAAATAACGAGTTTCCGAAATACCAGCAAATATTTTTTCACCCAATCTAGTTGATACTTTGTGGTAATGATCAGTACACAAATTCCACTTGGCTCACCAAATTTTGTTCTTCTAGGTTGAAGCGTTCGTCTACAGTAGCAGTTTTTACATTTAGGTTTCCCTCGATTCTCTCCTATATAGATAGATGAATTTGGAACTCTAAATCCCACATGGATTGTAGTAGCTCTTTGAAACTTGACAAAATAAAGGAGTTCTCAGTTTTGTCTCTATGGTTTGTTTCCTCTTAAAGTAGACATAGGCACAGACTGTGGAAATCACTTTAATTGAGATGGGTTTCCAAACTTCTAAGAAATAACGAGTTTCCGAAATACCAGCAAATATTTTTTCACACAATCTTGTTGATACTTGGTGGTAATGATCAGTACACAAATCCCACTTGGCTCACCATATTTTGTTCTTCTAGGTTGAAGCGTTCGTCTATAGTACCAGTTTTTATATTTAGGTTTCCCTCTGTTCTCTCCTATATAGATAGATGAATTTGGAACTCTAAATCCAACATGGTTTGTAGTAGCTCTTTGAAATTTGACAAAATAAAGGAGTTCTCAGTTTTGTCTCTATGGTTTCTTTCCTCTTCAAGTAGCCCTAGGCACAGACTGTGGAAAAGCACTTTCATTGACAGGGGTTGCCAAGCTTCTAAGAAATAACGAGTTTCCGAAATACCAGCAAATATTTTTTCACCCAATCTTAATGATACTTGGTGGTAATGATCAGTACACAAATCCCACGTGGCTTACCAAATTTTGTTCTTCTAGGTTGAAGCGTTCGTCTACAGTAGCACTTTTTATATTTAGGTTTCCCTCTGTTCTCTCCTATATAGATAGATGAATTGGGAACTCTAAATCCAACATGCTTTGTAGTAGCTCCTTGAAACTTGACAAAATAAAGGAGTTCTCAGTTTTGTCTCTATGGTTTGGTTCCTTTTCAAGTAGCCCTAGGCACAGACTGTGGAAAAGCACTTTCACTGTGAGGGTTTGCCAAGCTTCTAAGAAATTACGAGTTTCCGAAATACCAGCAAATATTTTTTCACCCAATCTTGATGATACTTGGTGGTAATGATCAGTACCCAAATCTTACTTGGCTCACCAAATTTTGTTCTTCTAGGATGAAGCATTCGTCTACAGTAGCAGTTTTTATATTTCGTTCCCCTCTGTTCTCTCCTATATAATTAGATGAATTTGGAACTCTAAATCCAGCATGGTTTGTAGTAGCTCTTTGAAACTTGACAAAATAAAGAAATTCCCTGTTTTGTCTCTATGGTTTGTTTTCTCTTCAAGTAGCCCTAGGCACAGACTGTGGAAAAGCACTTTCATTGAGAGGGGTTGCCAAGCTTCTAAGAAATAACGAGTTTCCGATATACCAGCAAATATTTTTTCACCCAAATTTGATGATACTTGGTGGTTATGATCAGTACACAATTCCCACTTGGCTTACCAAATTTTGTTTTCTAAGTTGAAGCGTTCGTCTACAGCAGCAGTTTTTATATTTAGTTTTCCCTCTGTTCTCTCCTATATAGATAGATGAATTTGGAACTCTAAATCCAACATGGTTTGTAGTAGCTCTTTGAAACTTGACAAAATAAAGGAGTTATCAGATTTGTCTCTATGGTTTGTTACCTCTTCACATAGCCCTAGTCACAGACTGTGGAAAAGCACTTTCATTGAGAGGGTTGCCAAGCTTCTAAGAAATAACGAGTTTCCGAAATACCAGCAAATATTTTTTCACCCAAATTTGATGATTCTGGTGGTAACGATCAGTACACAAATCCCACTTGGCTCACGAAATTTTGTACTTCTAGTTGAAGCTTTCGTCTACAGTAGCAGTTTTTATATTTAGGTTTCCATCTGTTCTCTCCTATATAGATAGATGAATTTGGAACTCTAAATCCAACATGGTATGTAGACGCTCTTTGAAACTTGACAAAATAAAGGAGTTCTCAGTTTTGTCTCTATGGTTTGTTTCCTCTTAAAGTAGCCCTAAGCACAGACTGTGGAAAGCACTTGCATTGAGATGGGTTGCCAAGCTTCTAAGAAATAACGAGTTTCCGAAATACCAGCAAATATTTTTTCACCCAATCTAGTTGATACTTTGTGGTAATGATCAGTACACAAATCCCACGTTGCTCACCAAATTTTGTTCTTCTATTTTGAAGCGTTCGTCTACCGTAGCAGTTTTTATATTTAGGTTTCTCTCTGTTCTCTCCTATATAGATAGATGAATTTGGAACTCTAAATCCAACATGGTTTGTAGTAGCTCTTTGAAACTTGACAAAATAAAGGAGTTCTCAGATTTGTCTCTATGGTTTGTTTCCTCTTCAAGTAGCCCTAGGCACAGACTGTGGAAAAGCACTTTCATTGAGAGGGGTTGCCAAGCTTATAAGAAAAAATGAGTTTCCGAAATACCAGCAAATATTTTTTCACCCAATCTTGATGATACTTTGTGGTAATGATCAGTACACAAATCCAACTTGGCTTACAAAATTTTGTTCTTCTAGGTTGAAGCGTTCGTCTACAGTAGCATTTTTTTATATTTAGGTTTCTCTCTGTTCTCTCCTATATTGAAAGATGAATTTGGAACTCTAAATCCACCATGCTTTGTAGTAGCTCCTTGAAACTTGACAAAATAAAGGAGTTCTCAGTTTTGTCTCTATGGTTTGTTTCCTCTTCAAGTAGCCCTAGGCACAGACTGTGGAAAAGCACTTTCATTGAGAGGGGTTGCCAAGCTTCTAAGAAATAACGAGTTTCCGAATACCAGCAAATATTTATTCACCCAAATTTGATGATTCTTGGTGGTAACGATCAGTACACAATCCCACTTGGCTCACGAAATTTTGTACTTCGAGTTTGAAGCTTTCGTCTACAGTAGCAGTTTTTATATTTAGGTTTATATCTGTTCTCTCCTATATAGATAGATGAATTTGGAACTCTAAATCCAACATGGTATGTAGAAGCTCTTTGAAACTTGACAAAATAAAGGAGTTCTCAGTTTTGTCTCTATGGTTTGTTTCCTCTTAAAGTAGCCCGAGGCACAGACTGTGGAAAGCACTTGCATTGAGATGGGTTGCCAAGCTTCTAAGAAATAACGAGTTTCCGAAATACCAGCAATATTTTTTCACCCAATCTAGTTGAAACTTTGTGGTAATGATCAGTACACAAATTCCACTTGGCTCACCAAATTTTGTTCTTCTAGGTTGAAGCGTTCGTCTACAGTAGCAGTTTTTACATTTAGGTTTCCCTCGATTCTCTCCTATATAGATAGATGAATTTGGAACTCTAAATCCACATGGATGTAGTAGCTCTTTGAAACTTGACAAAATAAAGGAGTTCTCAGTTTTGTGTCTATGGTTTGTTTCCTCTTAAAGTAGACATAGGCACAGACTGTGGAAATCACTTTAATTGAGATGGGTTGCCAAACTTCTAAGAAATAACGAGTTTCCGAAATACCAGCAAATATTTTTTCACACAATCTAGTTGATACTTGGTGGTAATGATCAGTACACAAATCCCACTTGGCTCACCATATTTTGTTCTTCTAGGTTGAAGCGTTCGTCTATAGTAGCAGTTTTTATATTTAGGTTTCTCTCTGTTCTCTCCTATATAGATAGATGAATTTGGAACTCTAAATCCAACATGGTTTGTAGTAGCTCTTTGAAATTTGACAAAATAAAGGAGTTCTCAGTTTTGTCTCTATGGTTTCTTTCCTCTTCAAGTAGCCCTAGGCACAGACTGTGGAAAAGCACTTTCATTGAGAGGGGTTGCCAAGCTTCTAAGAAATAACGAGTTTCCGAAATACCAGCAAATATTTTTCACCCAATCTTGATGATACTTGGTGGTAATGATCAGTACCCAAATCTTACTAGGCTCACCAAATTTTGTTCTTCTAGGATGAAGCATTCGTCTACAATAGCAGTTTTTATATTTCGTTCCCCTCTGTTCTCTCCTATATAATTAGATGAATTTGGAACTCTAAATCCAGCATGGTTTGTAGTAGCTCTTTGAACTTGACAAAATAAAGAAATTCCCTGTTTTGTCTCTATGGTTTGTTTTCTCTTCAAGTAGCCCTAGGCACAGACTGTGGAAAAGCACTTTCATTGAGAGGGGTTGCCAAGCTTCTAAGAAATAACGAGTTTCCGATATACCAGCAAATATTTTTTCACCCAAATTTGATGATACTTGGTGGATATGATCAGTACACAATTCCCACTTGGCTTACCAAATTTTGTTTTCTAAGTTGAAGCGTTCGTCTACAGCAGCAGTTTTTATATTTAGGTTTCCCTCTGTTCTCTCCTATATAGATAGATGAATTTGGAACTCTAAATCCAACATGGTTTGTAGTAGCTCTTTGAAACTTGACAAAATAAAGGAGTTCTCAGATTTGTCTCTATGGTTTGTTACCTCTTCACATAGCCCTAGGCACAGACTGTGGAAAAGCACTTTCATTGAGAGGGGTTGCCAAGCTTCTAAGAAATAAACGAGTTTCCGAAATACCAGCAAATATTTATTCACCCAAATTTGATGATTCTTGGTGGTAACGATCAGTACACAAATCCCACGTTGCTCACCAAATTTTGTTCTTCTATTTTGAAGCGTTCGTCTACCGTAGCAGTTTTTATATTTAGGTTTCTCTCTGTTCTCTCCTATATAGATAGATGAATTTGGAACTCTAAATCCAACATGGTTTGTAGTAGCTCTTTGAAACTTGACAAAATAAAGGAGTTCTCAGATTTGTCTCTATGGTTTGTTTCCTCTTCAAGTAGCCCTAGGCACAGACTGTGGAAAAGCACTTTCATTGAGAGGGGTTGCCAAGCTTATAAGAAAAAATGAGTTTCCGAAATACCAGCAAATATTTTTTCACCCAATCTTGATGATACTTGGTGGTAATGATCAGTACACAAATCCAACTTGGCTTACAAAATTTTGTTCTTCTAGGTTGAAGCGTTCGTCTACAGTAGCATTTTTTTATATTTAGGTTTCCCTCTGTTCTCTCCTATATTGAAAGATGAATTTGGAACTCTAAATCCAACATGCTTTGTAGTAGCTCCTTGAAACTTGACAAAATAAAGGAGTTCTCAGTTTTGTCTCTATGGTTTGTTCCTCTTCAAGTAGCCCTAGGCACAGACTGTGGAAAAGCACTTTCATTGAAAGGGTTGCCAAGCTTCTAAGAAATAACGAGTTTCCGAAATACCAGCAAATATTTTTTCACCAAATTTGATGATTCTTGGTGGTAACGATCAGTACACAAATCCCACCAAATCCCACTTGGCTCACGAAATTTTTTACTTCGAGTTTGAAGCTTTCGTCTACAGTAGCAGTTTTTATATTTAGGTTTATATCTTTTCTCTCCTATATAGATAGATGAATTTGGAACTCTAAATCCAACATGGTATGTAGAAGCTCTTTGAAACTTGACAAAATAAAGGAGTTCTCAGTTTTGTCTCTATGGTTTGTTTCCTCTTAAAGTAGCCCTAGGCACAGACTGTGGAAAGCACTTGCATTGAGATGGGTTGCCAAGCTTCTAAGAAATAACGAGTTTCCGAAATACCAGCAAATATTTTTTCACCCAATGTAGTTGAAACTTTGTGGTAATGATCAGTACACAAATTCCACTTGGCTCACCAAATTTTGTTCTTCTAGGTTGAAGCGTTCGTCTACAGTAGCAGTTTTTACATTTAGGTTTCCCTCGATTCTCTCCTATATAGATAGATGAATTTGGAACTCTAAATCCCACATGGATTGTAGTAGCTCTTTGAAACTTGACAAAATAAAGGAGTTCTCAGTTTTGTGTCTATGGTTTGTTTCCTCTTAAAGTAGACATAGGCACAGACTGTGGAAATCACTTTAATTGAGATGGGTTGCCAAACTTCTAAGAAATAACGAGTTTCCGAAATACCAGCAAATATTTTTTCACACAATCTTGTTGATACTTGGTGGTAATGATCAGTACACAAATCCCACTTGGCTCACCATATTTTGTTCTTCTAGGTTGAAGCGTTCGTCTATAGTAGCAGTTTTTATATTTAGGTTTCCCTCTGTTCTCTCCTATATAGATAGATGAATTTGGAACTCTAAATCCAACATGGTTTGTAGTAGCTCTTTGAAATTTGACAAAATAAAGGAGTTCTCAGTTTTGTCTCTATGGTTTCTTTCCTCTTCAAGTAGCCCTAGGCACAGACTGTGGAAAAGCACTTTCATTGACAGGGGTTGCCAAGCTTCTAAGAAATAACGAGTTTCCGAAATACCAGCAAATATTTTTTCACCCAATCTTAATGATACTTGGTGGTAATGATCAGTACACAAATCCCACGTGGCTTACCAAATTTTGTTCTTCTAGGTTGAAGCGTTCGTCTACAGTAGCACTTTTTATATTTAGGTTTCCCTCTGTTCTCTCCTATATAGATAGATGAATTGGGAACTCTAAATCCAACATGCTTTGTAGTAGCTCCTTGAAACTTGACAAAATAAAGGAGTTCTCAGTTTTGTCTCTATGGTTTGGTTCCTTTTCAAGTAGCCCTAGGCACAGACTGTGGAAAAGCACTTTCACTGTGAGGGTTTGCCAAGCTTCTAAGAAATTACGAGTTTCCGAAATACCAGCAAATATTTTTTCACCCAATCTTGATGATACTTGGTGGTAATGATCAGTACCCAAATCTTACTTGGCTCACCAAATTTTGTTCTTCTAGGATGAAGCATTCGTCTACAGTAGCAGTTTTTATATTTCGTTCCCCTCTGTTCTCTCCTATATAATTAGATGAATTTGGAACTCTAAATCCAGCATGGTTTGTAGTAGCTCTTTGAAACTTGACAAAATAAAGAAATTCCCTGTTTTGTCTCTATGGTTTGTTTTCTCTTCAACTAGCCCTAGGCACAGACTGTGGAAAAGCACTTTCATTGAGAGGGGTTGCCAAGCTTCTAAGAAATAACGAGTTTCCGATATACCAGCAAATATTTTTTCACCCAAATTTGATGATACTTGGTGGTTATGATCAGTACACAATTCCCACTTGGCTTACCAAATTTTGTTTTCTAAGTTGAAGCGTTCGTCTACAGCAGCAGTTTTTATATTTAGTTTTCCCTCTGTTCTCTCCTATATAGATAGATGAATTTGGAACTCTAAATCCAACATGGTTTGTAGTAGCTCTTTGAAACTTGACAAAATAAAGGAGTTATCAGATTTGTCTCTATGGTTTGTTACCTCTTCACATAGCCCTAGGCACAGACTGTGGAAAAGCACTTTCATTGAGAGGGGTTGCCAAGCTTCTAAGAAATAACGAGTTTCCGAAATACCAGCAAATATTTTTTCACCCAAATTTGATGATTCTTGGTGGTAACGATCAGTACACAAATCCCACTTGGCTCACGAAATTTTGTACTTCTAGTTTGAAGCTTTCGTCTACAGTAGCAGTTTTTATATTTAGGTTTCCATCTGTTCTCTCCTATATAGATAGATGAATTTGGAACTCTAAATCCAACATGGTATGTAGACGCTCTTTGAAACTTGACAAAATAAAGGAGTTCTCAGTTTTGTCTCTATGGTTTGTTTCCTCTTAAAGTAGCCCTAAGCACAGACTGTGGAAAGCACTTGCATTGAGATGGGTTGCCAAGCTTCTAAGAAATAACGAGTTTCCGAAATACCAGCAAATATTTTTTCACCCAATCTAGTTGATACTTTGTGGTAATGATCAGTACACAAATCCCACGTTGCTCACCAAATTTTGTTCTTCTATTTTGAAGCGTTCGTCTACCGTAGCAGTTTTTATATTTAGGTTTCTCTCTGTTCTCTCCTATATAGATAGATGAATTTGGAACTCTAAATCCAACATGGTTTGTAGTAGCTCTTTGAAACTTGACAAAATAAAGGAGTTCTCAGATTTGTCTCTATGGTTTGTTTCCTCTTCAAGTAGCCCTAGGCACAGACTGTGGAAAAGCACTTTCATTGAGAGGGGTTGCCAAGCTTATAAGAAAAAATGAGTTTCCGAAATACCAGCAAATATTTTTTCACCCAATCTTGATGATACTTTGTGGTAATGATCAGTACACAAATCCAACTTGGCTTACCAAATTTTGTTCTTCTAGGTTGATGCGTTCGTCTACAGTAGCATTTTTTTATATTTAGGTTTCTCTCTGTTCTCTCCTATATTGAAAGATGAATTTGGAACTCTAAATCCAACATGCTTTGTAGTAGCTCCTTGAAACTTGACAAAATAAAGGAGTTCTCAGTTTTGTCTCTATGGTTTGTTTCCTCTTCAAGTAGCCCTAGGCACAGACTGTGGAAAAGCACTTTCATTGAGAGGGGTTGCCAAGCTTCTAAGAAATAACGAGTTTCCGAAATACCAGCAAATATTTATTCACCCAAATTTGATGATTCTTGGTGGTAACGATCAGTACACAAATCCCACTTGGCTCACGAAATTTTGTACTTCGAGTTTGAAGCTTTCGTCTACAGTAGCAGTTTTTATATTTAGGTTTATATCTGTTCTCTCCTATATAGATAGATGAATTTGGAACTCTAAATCCAACATGGTATGTAGAAGCTCTTTGAAACTTGACAAAATAAAGGAGTTCTCAGTTTTGTCTCTATGGTTTGTTTCCTCTTAAAGTAGCCCTAGGCACAGACTGTGGAAAGCACTTGCATTGAGATGGGTTGCCAAGCTTCTAAGAAATAACGAGTTTCCGAAATACCAGCAAATATTTTTTCACCCAATCTAGTTGAAACTTTGTGGTAATGATCAGTACACAAATTCCACTTGGCTCACCAAATTTTGTTCTTCTAGGTTGAAGCGTTCGTCTACAGTAGCAGTTTTTACATTTAGGTTTCCCTCGATTCTCTCCTATATAGATAGATGAATTTGGAACTCTAAATCCCACATGGATTGTAGTAGCTCTTTGAAACTTGACAAAATAAAGGAGTTCTCAGTTTTGTGTCTATGGTTTGTTTCCTCTTAAAGTAGACATAGGCACAGACTGTGGAAATCACTTTAATTGAGATGGGTTGCCAAACTTCTAAGAAATAACGAGTTTCCGAAATACCAGCAAATATTTTTTCACACAATCTAGTTGATACTTGGTGGTAATGATCAGTACACAAATCCCACTTGGCTCACCATATTTTGTTCTTCTAGTTTGAAGCTTTCGTCTATAGTAGCAGTTTTTATATTTAGGTTTCTCTCTGTTCTCTCCTATATAGATAGATGAATTTGGAACTCTAAATCCAACATGGTTTGTAGTAGCTCTTTGAAATTTGACAAAATAAAGGAGTTCTCAGTTTTGTCTCTATGGTTTCTTTCCTCTTCAAGTAGCCCTAGGCACAGACTGTGGAAAAGCACTTTCATTGAGAGGGGTTGCCAAGCTTCTAAGAAATAACGAGTTTCCGAAATACCAGCAAATATTTTTTCACCCAATCTTGATGATACTTGGTGGTAATGATCAGTACCCAAATCTTACTTGGCTCACCAAATTTTGTTCTTCTAGGATGAAGCATTCGTCTACAGTAGCAGTTTTTATATTTCGTTCCCCTCTGTTCTCTCCTATATAATTAGATGAATTTGGAACTCTAAATCCAGCATGGTTTGTAGTAGCTCTTTGAAACTTGACAAAATAAAGAAATTCCCTGTTTTGTCTCTATGGTTTGTTTTCTCTTCAAGTAGCCCTAGGCACAGACTGTGGAAAAGCACTTTCATTGAGAGGGGTTGCCAAGCTTCTAAGAAATAACGAGTTTCCGATATACCAGCAAATATTTTTTCACCCAAATTTGATGATACTTGGTGGATATGATCAGTACACAATTCCCACTTGGCTTACCAAATTTTGTTTTCTAATTTGAAGCGTTCGTCTACAGCAGCAGTTTTTATATTTAGGTTTCCCTCTGTTCTCTCCTATATAGATAGATGAATTTGGAACTCTAAATCCAACATGGTTTGTAGTAGCTCTTTGAAACTTGACAAAATAAAGGAGTTCTCAGATTTGTCTCTATGGTTTGTTACCTCTTCACATAGCCCTAGGCACAGACTGTGGAAAAGCACTTTCATTGAGAGGGGTTGCCAAGCTTCTAAGAAATAACGAGTTTCCGAAATACCAGCAAATATTTTTTCACCCAAATTTGATGATTCTTGGTGGTAACGATCAGTACACAAATCCCACGTTGCTCACCAAATTTTGTTCTTCTATTTTGAAGCGTTCGTCTACCGTAGCAGTTTTTATATTTAGGTTTCTCTCTGTTCTCTCCTATATAGATAGATGAATTTGGAACTCTAAATCCAACATGGTTTGTAGTAGCTCTTTGAAACTTGACAAAATAAAGGAGTTCTCAGATTTGTCTCTATGGTTTGTTTCCTCTTCAAGTAGCCCTAGGCACAGACTGTGGAAAAGCACTTTCATTGAGAGGGGTTGCCAAGCTTATAAGAAAAAATGAGTTTCCGAAATACCAGCAAATATTTTTTCACCCAATCTTGATGATACTTGGTGGTAATGATCAGTACACAAATCCAACTTGGCTTACAAAATTTTGTTCTTCTAGGTTGAAGCGTTCGTCTACAGTAGCATTTTTTTATATTTAGGTTTCAATCTGTTCTCTCCTATATTGAAAGATGAATTTGGAATTCTAAATCCAACATGCTTTGTAGTAGCTCCTTGAAACTTGACAAAATAAAGGAGTTCTCAGTTTTCTCTCTATGGTTTGTTTCCTCTTCAAGTAGCCCTAGGCACAGACTGTGGAAAAGCACTTTCATTGAAAGGGGTTGCCAAGCTTCTAAGAAATAACGAGTTTCCGAAATACCAGCAAATATTTTTTCACCCAAATTTGATGATTCTTGGTGGTAACGATCAGTACACAAATCCCACTTGGCTCACGAAATTTTGTACTTCGAGTTTGAAGCTTTCGTCTACAGTAGCAGTTTTTATATTTAGGTTTATATCTTTTCTCTCCTATATAGATAGATGAATTTGGAACTCTAAATCCAACATGGTATGTAGAAGCTCTTTGAAACTTGACAAAATAAAGGAGTTCTCAGTTTTGTCTCTATGGTTTGTTTCCTCTTAAAGTAGCCCTAGGCACAGACTGTGGAAAGCACTTGCATTGAGATGGGTTGCCAAGCTTCTAAGAAATAACGAGTTTCCGAAATACCAGCAAATATTTTTTCACCCAATCTAGTTGAAACTTTGTGGTAATGATCAGTACACAAATTCCACTTGGCTCACCAAATTTTGTTCTTCTAGGTTGAAGCGTTCGTCTACAGTAGCAGTTTTTACATTTAGGTTTCCCTCGATTCTCTCCTATATAGATAGATGAATTTGGAACTCTAAATCCCACATGGATTGTAGTAGCTCTTTGAAACTTGACAAAATAAAGGAGTTCTCAGTTTTGTGTCTATGGTTTGTTTCCTCTTAAAGTAGACATAGGCACAGACTGTGGAAATCACTTTAATTGAGATGGGTTGCCAAACTTCTAAGAAATAACGAGTTTCCGAAATACCAGCAAATATTTTTTCACACAATCTTGTTGATACTTGGTGGTAATGATCAGTACACAAATCCCACTTGGCTCACCATATTTTGTTCTTCTAGGTTGAAGCGTTCGTCTATAGTAGCAGTTTTTATATTTAGGTTTCTCTCTGTTCTCTCCTATATAGATAGATGAATTTGGAACTCTAAATCCAACATGGTTTGTAGTAGCTCTTTGAAATTTGACAAAATAAAGGAGTTCTCAGTTTTGTCTCTATGGTTTCTTTCCTCTTCAAGTAGCCCTAGGCACAGACTGTGGAAAAGCACTTTCATTGAGAGGGGTTGCAAAGCTTCTAAGAAATAACGAGTTTCCGAAATACCAGCAAATATTTTTTCACCCAATCTTGATGATACTTGGTGGTAATGATCAGTACACAAATCCCACGTGGCTTACCAAATTTTGTTCTTCTAGGTTGAAGCGTTCGTCTACAGTAGCACTTTTTATATTTAGGTTTCCCTCTGTTCTCTCCTATATAGATAGATGAATTTGGAACTCTAAATCCAACATGCTTTGTAGTAGCTCCTTGAAACTTGACAAAATAAAGGAGTTCTCAGTTTTGTCTCTATGGTTTGGTTCCTCTTCAAGTAGCCCTAGGCACAGACTGTGGAAAAGCACTTTCACTGTGAGGGTTTGCCAAGCTTCTAAGAAATTACGAGTTTCCGAAATACCAGCAAATATTTTTTCACCCAATCTTGATCATACTTGGTGGTCATGATCAGTACCCAAATCTTACTTGCCTCACCAAATTTTGTTCTTCTAGGATGAAGCATTCGTCTACAGTAGCAGTTTTTATATTTCGTTCCCCTCTGTTCTCTATTATATATTTAGATGAATTTGCAACTCTAAATCCAGCATGGTTTGTAGTAGCTCTTTGAAACTTGACAAAATAAAGAAATTCCCTGTTTTGTCTCTATGGTTTGTTTTTTCTTCAAGTAGCCCTAGGCACAGACTGTGGAAAAGCACTTTCATTGAGAGGGGTTGCCAAGCTTCTAAGAAATAACGAGTTTCCGATATACCAGCAAATATTTTTTCACCCAAATTTGATGATACGTGGTGGTTATGATCAGTACACAATTCCCACTTGGCTTACCAAATTTTGTTTTCTAAGTTGAAGCGTTCGTCTACAGCAGCAGTTTTTATATTTAGTTTTCCCTCTGTTCTCTCCTATATAGATAGATGAATTTGGAACTCTAAATCCAACATGGTTTGTAGTAGCTCTTTGAAACTTGACAAAATAAAGGAGTTCTCAGTTTTGTCTCTATGGTTTGTTTCCTCTTCAAGTAGCCCTAGGCACAGACTGTGGAAAAGCACTTTCATTGAAAGGGGTTGCCAAGCTTCTAAGAAATAACGAGTTTCCGAAATACCAGCAAATATTTTTTCACCCAAATTTGATGATTCTTGGTGGTAACGATCAGTACACAAATCCCACTTGGCTCACGAAATTTTGTACTTCGAGTTTGAAGCTTTCGTCTACAGTAGCAGTTTTTATATTTAGGTTTATATCTGTTCTCTCCTATATAGATAGATGAATTTGGAACTCTAAATCCAACATGGTATGTAGAAGCTCTTTGAAACTTGACAAAATAAAGGAGTTCTCAGTTTTGTCTCTATGGTTTGTTTCCTCTTAAAGTAGCCCTAGGCACAGACTGTGGAAAGCACTTGCATTGAGATGGGTTGCCAAGCTTCTAAGAAATAACGAGTTTCCGAAATACCAGCAAATATTTTTTCACCCAATCTAGTTGAAACTTTGTGGTAATGATCAGTACACAAATTCCACTTGGCTCACCAAATTTTGTTCTTCTAGGTTGAAGCGTTCGTCTACAGTAGCAGTTTTTACATTTAGGTTTCCCTCGATTCTCTCCTATATAGATAGATGAATTTGGAACTCTAAATCCCACATGGATTGTAGTAGCTCTTTGAAACTTGACAAAATAAAGGACTTCTCAGTTTTGTGTCTATGGTTTGTTTCCTCTTAAAGTAGACATAGGCACAGACTGTGGAAATCACTTTAATTGAGATGGGTTGCCAAACTTCTAAGAAATAACGAGTTTCCGAAATACCAGCAAATATTTTTTCACACAATCTTGTTGATACTTGGTGGTAATGATCAGTACACAAATCCCACTTGGCTCACCATATTTTGTTCTTCTAGGTTGAAGCGTTCGTCTATAGTAGCAGTTTTTATATTTAGGTTTCTCTCTGTTCTCTCCTATATAGATAGATGAATTTGGAACTCTAAATCAAACATGGTTTGTAGTAGCTCTTTGAAATTTGACAAAATAAAGGAGTTCTCAGTTTTGTCTCTATGGTTTCTTTCCTCTTCAAGTAGCCCTAGGCACAGACTGTGGAAAAGCACTTTCATTGAGAGGGGTTGCCAAGCTTCTAAGAAATAACGAGTTTCCGAAATACCAGCAAATATTTTTTCACCCAATCTTGATGATACTTGGTGGTAATGATCAGTACACAAATCCCACGTAGCTTACCAAATTTTGTTCTTCTAGGTTGAAGCGTTCGTCTACAGTAGCACTTTTTATATTTAGGTTTCCCTCTGTTCTCTCCTATATTGATAGATGAATTTGGAACTCTAAATCCAACATGCTTTGTAGTAGCTCCTTGAAACTTGACAAAATAAAGGAGTTCTCAGTTTTGTCTCTATGGTTTGGTTCCTCTTCAAGTAGCCCTAGGCACAGACTGTGGAAAAGCACTTTCACTGTGAGGGTTTGCCAAGCTTCTAAGAAATTACGAGTTTCCGAAATACCAGCAAATATTTTTTCACCCAATCTTGATGATACTTGGTGGTCATGATCAGTACCCAAATCTTACTTGCCTCACCAAATTTTGTTCTTCTAGGATGAAGCATTCGTCTACAGTAGCAGTTTTTATATTTCGTTCCCCTCTGTTCTCTATTATATATTTAGATGAATTTGCAACTCTAAATCCAGCATGGTTTGTAGTAGCTCTTTGAAACTTGACAAAATAAAGAAATTCCCTGTTTTGTCTCTATGGTTTGTTTTTTCTTCAAGTAGCCCTAGGCACAGACTGTGGAAAAGCACTTTCATTGAGAGGGGTTGCCAAGCTTCTAAGAAATAACGAGTTTCCGATATACCAGCAAATATTTTTTCACCCAAATTTGATGATACTTGGTGGTTATGATCAGTACACAATTCCCACTTGGCTTACCAAATTTTGTTTTCTAAGTTGAAGCGTTCGTCTACAGCAGCAGTTTTTATATTTAGTTTTCCCTCTGTTCTCTCCTATATAGATAGATGAATTTGGAACTCTAAATCCAACATGGTTTGTAGTAGCTCTTTGAAACTTGACAAAATAAAGGAGTTCTCAGATTTGTCTCTATGGTTTGTTTCCTCTTCACATAGCCCTAGGCACAGACTGTGGAAAAGCACTTTCATTGAGAGGGGTTGCCAAGCTTCTAAGAAATAAAGAGTTTCCGAAATACCATCAAATATTTTTTCACCCAATCTTGATGATACTTGGTGGTAATGATGAGGACACAAATCCCACTTGGATCACCAAATTTTGTTCTTCTAGGTTGAAGCGTTCGTCTACAGTAGCAGTTTTTATATTTAGGTTTCCCTCTGTTCTCTCCTATACAGATAGATGAATTTGGAACTCTAAATCCAACATGGTTTGTAGTAGTTCTTTGAAACTTGACAAAATAAAGGAGTTCTCAGTTTGGTCTCTCTGGTTTGTTTCCTCTTCAAGTAGCCCTAGGAACAGACTGTGGAAATGCACTTTCATTGAGATGGGTTGCCAAGCTTCTAAGAAATATCGAGTTTCTGAAATACCAGCAAATATTTTTTCACCCAAACGTGATGATACTTGGTGGTAATGATCAGCACACAAATCCCACTTGGCTCACCAAATTTTGTTCATCTAGGATGAAGCATTCGTGTACAGTAGCAGTTTTTATATTTAGGTTTCCCTCTGTTCTCTCCTATATAGATAGATGAATTTGGAACTCTAAATCCAACATGGATTGTAGTAGCTCTTTGAAACTTGACAAAATAAAGGAGTTCTCAATTTTGTCTCTATGGTTTGTTTTTTCTTCAAGTATCCCTAGGCAGAGACTGTGGAAAAGCACTTTCATTGAGAGGGGTTGCCAAGCTTCTAAGAATAACGAGTTTCCGAAATACCAGCAAATATTTTTTCACCCAAATTTGATGATTCTTTTTGGTAATGATCAGTACACAAATCCCACTTGGCTCACCAAATTTTGTTCTTCTAGGTTGAAGCGTTCGTCTACAGTAGCAGTTTTTATATTTAGGTTCCTCTCTGTTCTCTCCTGTATAGATAGATGAATTTGGAACTCTAAATCCAACATGGTTTGTAGTAGCTCTTTGAAACTTGACAAAATAAAGGAGTTCTCAGATTAGTCTCTATGGTTTGTTTCCTCTTCAATTAGCCCTAGGCACAGACTGTGGAAAGCACTTTCATTGAGATGGGTTGCCAAGCTTCTAAGAAATAACGAGTTTCCGAAATACCAGCAAATATTTTTTCACACAATCTAGTTGATACTTGGTGGTAATGATCAGTACACAAATCCCACTTGGCTCACCAAATTTTGTTCTTCTAGGTTGAAGCGTTCGTCTACAGTAGCAGTTTTTATATTTAGGTTCCTCTCTGTTCTCTCCTATATAGATAGATGAATTTGGAACTCTAAATCCAACATGGTTTGTAGTAGCTCTTTGAAACTTGACAAAATAAAGGAGTTCTCAGTTTTGTCTCTATTGTTTGTTTCCTCTTCAAGTAGCCTTAGGCACAGACTGTGGAAAAGCAATTTCATTGAGAGGGGTTGCCAAGCTTCTAAGAAATAATGAGTTTCCGAAATACCAGCAAATATTTTTTCACCCAATCTTGATGATACTTGGTGGTAATGATCAGTACCCAAATCCCACTTGGCTCACCAAATTTTGTTCTTCTACGATGAAGCATTCGTCTACAGTAGCAGTTTTTATATTTCGTTCCCCTCTGTTCTCTCCTATATAGATAGATGAATTTGGAACTCTAAATCCAGCATGGTTTGTAGTAGCTCTTTGAAACTTGACAAAATAAAGAAATTCCCTGTTTTGTCTCTATGGTTCGTTTCCTCTTCAAGTAGCCCTAGGCACAGACTGTGGAAAAGCACTTTCATTGAGAGGGGTTGCCAAGCTTCTAAGAAATAACGAGTTTCCGAAATACCAGCAAATATTTTTTCACACAAATTTGATGATTCTTGGTGGTAATGATCAGTACACAAATCCCACTTGGCTCACCAAATTTTGTTCTTCTAGGTTGAAGCGTTCATCTACAGTAGCAGTTTTTATATTTAGGTTTCCCTCTGTTCTCTCCTATATAGATAGATGAATTTGGAACTCTAAATCCAACATGGTTTGTAGTAGCTCTTTGAAACTTGACAAAATAAAGGAGTTCTCTATTTTGTCTCTATGGTTTGTTTCCTCTTAAAGTAGACCTAGGCACAGACTGTGGAAAGCACTTTCATTGAGATGGGTTGTCAAGCTTCTAAGAAATAACGAGTTTCCGAAACACCAGCAAATATTTTTTCACACAATCTTGTTGATACTTGGTGGTAATGATCAGTACACAAATCCCACTTGGCTCACCAAATTTTGTACTTCTAGGTTGAAGCGTTCGTCTACAGTAGCAGTTTTTATATTTAGGTTTCTCTCTGTTCTCTCCTATATAGATAGATGAATTTGGAACTCTAATTCCAACATGCTTTGTAGTAGCTCCTTGAAACTTGACAAAATAAAGGAGTTCTCAGTTTTGTCTCTATGGTTTGGTTCCTCTTCAAGTAGCCCTAGGCACAGACTGTGGAAAAGCTCTTTCACTGAGAGGGTTTGCCAAACTTCTAAGAAATTACGAGTTTCGAAATACCAGCAAATATTTTTTCACCCAATCTTGATGATACTTGGTGGTAATGATCAGTACCCAAATCCCACTTAGCTCACCAAATTTTGTTCTTCTAGGATGAAGCATTCGTCTAGAGCAGCAGTTTTTATATTTCGATCCCCTCTGTTCTCTCCTATATAGATAGATGAATTTGGAACCCTATATCCAGCATGGTTTGTAGTAGCTCTTTGAAACTTGACAAAATAAAGAACTTCCCTGTTTTGTCTCTATGGTTTGTTTCCTCTTCAAGTAGCCCTAGGAACTGACTGTGGAAAACCACTTTCATTGAGATGGGTTCCAAGCGTCTAAGAAATTACGAGTTTCCGAAATACCAGCAAATATTTTTTCACCCAATCTTCATGGTACTTGGTGGTAATGATCAGTACACAAGTCCCACTTGGCTCACCAAATTTTGTTCTTCTAGGTTGAAGCGTTCGTCGACAGTAGCAGTTTTTATATTTAGGTTTCACTCTGTTCTCTCCTATATAAATAGATGAATTTGGAACTCTAAATCCAACATGGTTTGTTGTAGCTCTTTGAAACTTGACAAAATAAAGGAGTTCTCAGATTTGTCTCTATGGTTTGTTTCCTGTTCAAGTAGCCCTAGGCACAGACTGTGGAAAAGCACTTTCATTGAGATTGGTTGCCAATCTTCTAAGAAATAACGAGTTTCCGAAATACCAGCAAATATTTTTTCACCCAATCTTGATGATACTTGGTGGTAATGATCAGTACACAAATCCAACTTGGCTCACGAAATTTTGTTCTTCTAGTTTGAAGCTTTCGTCTACAGTAGCAGTTTTTATATTTAGGTTTCCCTCTTTTCTCTCCTATATAGATAGATGAATTTGGAACTCTAAATTCAACATGGTTTGTAGTAGCTCCTTGAAACTTGACAAAATAAAGGAGTTCTCAGTTTTGTCTCTATGGTTTGTTTCCTCTTCAAGTTGCCCTAGGCACAGACTGTGGAAAGCACTTTCATTGAGAGGGGTTGCCAAGCTTCTACGAAATAACGAGTTTCCGAATTCCAGCCAATATTTTTTCACCCAATCTTGATAATACTTCGTGATAATGATCAGTACACAAATCCCACTTGGATCACCAAATTTTGTACTTCTAGGTTGAAGCGTTCTTCGTCAGTAGCAGTTTTTATATTTAGGGTTCACCCTGTTCTCTCATATATAGATAGATGAATTTGGAACTCTAAATCCAACATGGTTTGTAGTAGCTCTTTGAAACATGACAAAATAAAGGAGTTCTGAGTTTTCTCTCTACGGTTTGTTTCCTCTTCAAGTAGCCCTAGGCACAGACAGTGGAAAAGCACTTTCATTGAGAGTGGTTGCCAGGCTTCTAAGATTACAAGTTTCCGAAATACCAGCAAATATTTTTTCACCCAATCTTGATGATACTTGCTGGTAATGATCAGTATACAGATCCCAATTGGCTCACCAAATTTTGTCCTCTAGGTTGAAGCGTTCGTCTACAGTAGCAGTTTGTATATTTAGGTATCCCTCTGTTCTCTCCTATATAGATAGATGAATTTGGAACTCTAAATCCAACATGGTTTGTAGTAGCTCTTTGAAACTTGACAAAATAAAGGAGTTCTCAGTTTTGTCTCTATGGTTTGTTTCCTCTTCAAGTAGCCCTAGGCACAGACTGTGGAAAAGCACTTTCATTGAGATGGGTTGCCAAGCTTCTAAGAATTAACGAGTTTAGGAAATACCAGCAAATATTTTTTCACCCAATCTTGATGATACTTGGTGGTAATGATCAGTACACAAATCCCACTTGGCTCACCAAATTTTGTTCTTCTAGGTTAAAGCTTTCGTCTACAGTAGCAGTTTTATATTTAGTTTTCCCTCTGTTCTATCCTATATAGATAGATGAATTTGGAACTCTAAATTCAACATGGTTTGTAGTAGCTCTTTTAAACTTGACAAAATAAAGGAGTTCTCAGTTTTGTCTCTATGGTTTGTTTCCTCTTCAAGTAGCCCTAGGCACAGACTGTGGAAAGCACTTTCATTTAGAGGGGTTGCCAAACTTCTAAGAAATAACGAGTTTCTGAAACACCAGCAAATATTTTTTCACCCAAACTTGATGATACTTGGTGGTAATGATCAGTACACAAGTCCCACTTGGCTCACAAAATTTTTTTCTTCTAGGTTGAAGCGTTCATCGACAGTAGCAGTTTTTATATTTAGGGTTCACTCTGTTCTCTCATATATAGATAGATGAATTTGGAACTCTAAATTCAACATGGTTTGTAGTAGCTCTTTGAAACTTGACAAAATAAAGGAGTTCTCAGTTTGTCTCTATGGTTTGTTTACTCTTCAAGTAGCCCTATTCACAGACGGTGGAAAGCACTTTCATTGAGATGGGTTGTCAAGTTTATAAGAAATAACAAGTTTCCGAAATACCAGCAAATATTTTTTAACCCAATCTTGATGATACTTGGTGGTAATGATCAGTACACAAATCTCACTTGGCTCACCAAATTTTGTTCTTCTAGGTTGAAACGTTCGTCTACAATAGCAGTTTTTATATTTAGGTTTCCCTCTGTTCTCTCCTGTATAGATAGATGAATTTGGAACTCTAAATCCAACATGGTTTGTAGTAGCTCTTTGAAACTTGACAAAATAAAGGAGTTCTCAGTTTTTTCCCTATGGATTGTTTCCTCTTCAAGTAGCCCTAGGCAAACACTGTGGAAAAGCACTTTCATTGAGAGGGGTTGCCAAGCTTCTAAGAAATAACGAGTTTCCGAAATACCAGCAAATACTTTTTCACCCAATCTTGATGATACTGGTGGTAATGATCAGTAAACAAATCCCACTTGGCTCACCAAATTTTGTTCTTCTAGGTTGAAGAGTTCGTCTACAGAAGCAGTTTTTATATTTAGGTTTCCCTCTGTTCTCTCCTATATAGATAGATGAATTTGGAACTCTAAATCCAACATGGTTTGTAGTAGCTCTTTGAAACTTGACAAAATAAAGGAGTTCTCAGATTTGTTTCTATGTTTTGTTTCCACTTCAAGTAGCCCTAGGCACAGACTGTGGAAAAGCACTTTCATTGAGAGGTGTTGAAAAGCTTCTAAGAAATAACGAATTTCCGAAATACCAGCAAAAATTTTTTCAACCAATCTTGATGATACTTGGTGGTAATGATCAGTACAGAGATCCCACTTGGCTCACCAAATTTTGTTCTTCTAGGTTGAAGCGTTCGTCTACAGTAGCCGTTTTTATATTTAGGTTTCACTCTGTTCTCTCATATATAGATAGATGAATTAGGAACTCTAAATCCAACATGGTTTGTAGTAGCTCGTTGAATCTTGACAAAATAAAGGAGTTCTCCGTTTTGTCTCTATGGTTTGTTTCCTCTTCAAGTAGCCCTAGGCACAGACTGTGGAAAAGCACTTTCATTGAGAGGGGTTGCCAAGCTTCTAAGAAATTACGAATTTCCGAAATACCAGCAAATATTTTTTCACCCAATCTTGATGATACTTGGTGGTAATGATCAGTACACAAATCCCACTTGGCTCACCAAATTTTGTTCTTCTAGGTTGAAGCGTTTGTCTACAGTAGCAGTTTTTATATTTAGGTTTCCCTCTGTTCTCTCCTATATAGATAGATGAATTTGGAACTCTAAATCCAACATGGTTTGTAGTAGCTCTTGAAAGTTGTCAAAATAATGGTTTTCTCAGTTTTGTCTCTATGGTTTTGTTTCCTACTTTAGAAGCCCTAGGCACACACTGTGGAAAAGCACTTTCATCGAGAGGGGTTGCCATGCTTCTAAGAAATAACGAGTTTCCGAAATATCAGCAAATATTTTTTCACCCAATCTTGATGATACTTGGTGGTAATGATCAGTACACATATCCCACTTGGCTCACCAAATTTTGTTCTTCTAGGTTGAAGCGTTCATCTACAGTAGCGGTTTTTATATTTAGGTTTCCCTCTTTTCTCTCCTATATAGATAGATGAATTTGGAAGTATAAATCCAACATGGTTTGTAGTAGCTCTTTGAAACTTCACAAAATAAAGGAGTTCACAGTTTTGTCTCTATGGTTTGTTTCCTCTTCAAGTAGCCCTACGCACAGACTGTGGAAAGCACTTTCATTGAGATGGGTTGCCAAGCTTCTAAGAAATAGCGAGTTTCCGAAATACCAGCAAATATTTTGTCACCCAATCTTGATGATACTTGGTGATAATGATCAGTACACAAATCCCACTTGGCTCACAAAATTTTTTTCTTCTAGGTTGAAGCGTTCGTCGACAGTAGCAGTTCTTATATTTAGGTTTCCCTCTGTTCTCTCATATATAGATAGATGAATTTGGAACTCTAAATCCAACATGGTTTGTAGTAGCCCTTTGAAACTTGACAAAATAAAGGAGTTCTCAGATTTGTCTCTATGGTTTGTTTCCTCTTCAAGTAGCCCTAGGCACAGACTGTGGAAAAGCACTTTCATTGAGAGGGGTTGCCAAGCTTCTAAGAAATTACGAGTTTCCGAAATACCAGCAAATATTTTTTCACCCAATCTTGATGATACTTGGTGGTAATGATCAGTACACAAATCCCACTTGGCTCACGAAATTTTGTTCTTCGAGTTTGAAGCTTTCATCTACAGTAGCAGTTTTTATATTTAGGTTTCCCTCTCTTCTCTCCTATATAGATAGATGAATTTGGAACTCTAAATTCAACATGATTTGTAGTAGCTCTTTGAAACTTGACAAAATAAAGGAGTTCTCAGTTTTGTCTCTATGGTTTGTTTCCTCTTCAAGTAGCCCTAGGCACAGACTGTGGAAAGCACTTTCATTGAGTGGGGTTGCCAAGCTTCTACGAAATAACGATTTTCCGAATACCAGCCAATATTTTTTTTCACCCAATCTTGATAACACTTGGTGGTAATGATCAGTACACAAATCCACTTGGCTCACCAAAATTTTGTTCTTCTAGGTTGAAACGTTCGTCTACAGTAGCAGTTTTTATATTTAGGTTTCCCTCTGTTATCTCCTATATAGATAGATGAATTTGGAACTCTAAATCCAACATGGTTTGTAGTAGCCGTTTGAAACTTGACAAAATAAAGTTGTTCTCAGTTTTGTCGCTATGGTTTGTTTCCTCTTCAAGTAGCCCAGGCACAGACTGTGGAAAAGCACTTTCATTGAGAGGGTTCCCAAGCTTCTAAGAAATAACGAGTTTCTGAAATACCAGGAAATATTTTTTCACCCAATCTTGATGATACTTGGTGGTCATGATCAGTACACAAATCCCACTTGGCTCACCAAATTTTGTTCTTCTAGGTTGAAGCGTTCGTCTACAGTAGCAGTTTTTATATTTAGGTTTCACTCTGTTCTCTCATATATAGATAGATGAATTTGGAACACTAAATCCAACATGGTTTGTAGTAGCTCTTTGAAACTTGACAAAATAAAGTTTTTCTCAGTTTTGTCTCTATGGTTTGTGTCCTCTTCAAGTAGCCCTAGGCACACACTGTGGAAAAACACTTTCACTGAGAGGGGTTGCCATGCTTCTAAGAAATAACGAGTTTCCGAAATACCAGCAAATATTTTTTCACCCAATCATGATGATACTTGTTGGTAATGATCAGTACAGAAATCCCACTTGGTTCACCAAATTTTGTTCTTCTAGTTTGAAGCTTTCATCTACAGTAGCACTTTTTATATTTAGGTTTCCCTCTGTTCTCTCCTATATAGATATATGAATTTGGAACTCTAAATCCAACATGGTTTGTAGTAGCTCTTTGAAACTTGACAAAATAAAGGAGTTCTTAGTTTTGTCTCTATGTTTTGTTTCCTCTTCAAGTAGCCGTAGGCACAGACTGTGGAAAGCACTTTCATTGAGATGGGTTGCCAAGCTTCTAAGAAATAACGAGATTCCGAAATATCAGCAAATATTTTTTCACCCAATCTTGATGATACTTGGTGGTCTTGATCAGTACACAAATCCCACTTGGCTCACCAAATTTTGTTCTTCTAGGTTGAAGCGTTTGTCTACAGTCGCAGTTTTTATATTTAGGTTTCACTCTGTTCTCTCATATATAGATATATGAATTTGGAACTCTAAATCCAACATGGTTTGTAGTAGCTATTTGAAACTTGACAAAATAAAGGAGTTCTCAGTTTTGTTTCTATGTTTTGTTTCCTCTTCAAGTAGCCCTAGGCACAGACTGTGGAAAAGCACTTTCATTGAGAGTGGTTGCCAGGCTTCTAAGAAATTACAAGTTTCCGAAATACCAGCAATATTTTTTCACCCAATCTTGATGATACTTGGTGGTAATGATCAGTACACCAATCCCACTAGGCTCACCAAATTTTGTTCTTCTAGGTTGAAGCGTTCGTCTACAGTAGCTGTTTTTATATTTAGGTTTTCTATCTGTTCTCTCCCATATAGATAGATGTATTTGGAACTCTAAATCCAACATGGATTCTAGTAGCTCTTTGAAACTTGAAAAAATAAAGGAGTTCTCAGTTTTGTCTCTATGGTTTGTTTCCTCTTCAAGTAGCCCTATGCGCAGACTGTGGAAAAGCACTTTCATTGAGAGGGGTTGCCAAGCTTCTAAGAAATAACGAGTTTCCGAAATACCAGCAAAACTTTTTCAACCCATCTTGATGATACTTGGTGGTAATGATCAGTATAGAGATCCCACTTGGCTCACCAAATTTTGTTCTTCTAGGTTGAAGCGTTCGTCTACAGTAACAGTTTTTATATTTAGGTTTCACTCTGTTCTCTCATATATAGATAGATGAATTAGGAACTCTAAATCCAACAGGGTTTATAGTAGCTCTTTGAAACTTGACAAAATAAAGGAGTTCTCAGTTTTCTCTCTATGGTTTGTTTCCTCTTCAAGTAGCCCTAGGCAGAGAATGTGGAAAAGCACTTTCATTTAGTGGGGTTGCCAAGCTTCTAAGAAATAACGAGTTTCCGAAATACCAGCAAATATTTTTTCACCCAATCTTGATGATACTTGGTGGTAATGATCAGTACACAAATCCCACTTGGCTCACCAAATTTTGTTCTTCTAGGTTGAAGCGTTCGTCTACAGTAGCAGTTTTTATATTTAGGTTTCCCTCTGTTATCTCCTGTATAGATAGATGAATTTGGAACTCTAATTCCAACATGGTTTGTAGTAGCTGTTTGAAACTTGACAAAATAAAGGTTTTCTCAGTTTTGTCTCTATGGTTTGTGTCCTCTTCAAGTAGCCCTAGGCACACACTGTGGAAAAGCACTTTCACTGAGAGGGGTTGCCATGCTTCTAAGAAATAACGAGTTTCCGAAATACCAGCAAATGTTTTTTCACCCAATCTTGATGATACTTGGTGGTCATGATCAGTACACAAATCCCACTTGGCTCACCAAATTTTGTTCTTCTAGGTTGAAGCGTTCGTCTACAGTAGCAGTTTTTATATTTAGGTTTCTCTCTGTTCTCTCATATATAGATAGATGAATTAGGAACTCTAAATCCAACAGGGTTATAGTAGCTCTTTGAAACTTGACAAAATAAACGAGTTCTCAGTTTTCTCTCTATGGTTTGTTTCCTCTTCAAGTAGCCCTAGGCACAGAATGTGGAAAAGCACTTTCATTTAGAGGGGTTGCCATGCTTCTAAGAAATAACGAGTTTCCGAAATACCAGCAAATATTTTCTCACCCAATCTTGATGATACTTGGTGGTCATGATCAGTACACAAATCCCACTTGGCTCACCAAATTTTGTTCTTCTAGGTTGAAGCGTTCGTCTACAGTAGCAGTTTTTATATTTAGGTTTCACTCTGTTCTCTCATATATAGATAGATAAATTTGGAACACTAAATCCAACATGGTTTGTAGTAGCTCTTTGGAACTTGACAAAATAAAGGTTTTCTCAATTTTGTCTCTATGGTTTGTTTCCTCTTCAAGTAGCCCTAGGCACAGACTGTGGAAAAGCACTTTCACGGAACGTGGTTGCCAATTTCTAAGAAATTACAAGTTTCCGAAACACCAGCAAATATTTTTTCACCCAATCTTGATGATACTAGGTGGTAATGATCAGTACACAAATCCCACTTGGCTCACCAAATTTTGTTCTTCTAGGTTGAAGCGTTCGTTTAGAGTAGCCGTTTTTATATTTAGGTTTCTCTCTGTTCTCGCCTATATAGATAGATGAATTTGGAACTCTAAATCCAACATGGATAGTAGTAGCTCTTTGAAACTTGACAAAATAAAGGAGTTCTCAGTTTTGTCTCTATGGTTTGTTTCCTCTTCAAGTAGCCCTAGGCACAGACTGTGGAAAAGCACTTTCATTGAGAGTGGTTGCCAAGCTTCTAAGAAATTACAAGTTTCCGAAACACCAGCAAATATTTTTTCACCCAATCTTGATGATACTTGGTGGTAATGATCAGTACACAAATCCCACTTGGCTCACGAAATTTTGTTCTTCGAGTTTGAAGCATTCGTCTACAGTAGCAGTTTTTATATTTAGGTTTCCCTCTGTTCTCTCCTATATAGATAGATGAATTTGGAACTCTAAAATCAACATGATTTGTAGTAGCTCTTTGAAACTTGACAAAATAAAGGAGTTCTCAGTTTTGTCTCTATGGTTTGTTTCCTCTTCAAGTAGCCCTAGGCACAGACTGTGGAAAGCACTTTCATTGAGTGGGGTTGCCAAGCTTCTACGAAATAACGAGTTTCCGAAATACCTGCCAATATTTTTTCACACAATCTTGATAACACTTGGTGGTAATGATCAGTACACAAATCCCACTTGGCTCACCAAATTTTGTTCTTCTAGATTGAAACGTTCGTCTACAGTAGCAGTTTTTATATTTAGGTTTCCCTCTGTTATCTCCTATATAGATAGATGAATTTGGAACTCTAATTCCAACATGGTTTGTAGTAGCTGTTTGAAACTTGACAAAATAAAGGTTTTCTCAGTTTTGTCTCTATGGTTTGTGTCCTCTTCAAGTAGCCCTAGGCACACACTGTGGAAAAGCACTTTCACTGAGAGGGGTTGCCATGCTTCTAAGAAATAACGAGTTTCCGAAATACCAGCAAATGTTTTTTCACCCAATCTTGATGATACTTGGTGGTCATGATCAGTACACAAATCCCACTTGGCTCACCAAATTTTGTTCTTCTAGGTTGAAGCGTTCGTCTACAGTAGCAGTTTTTATATTTAGGTTTCACTCTGTTCTCTCATATATAGATAGATGAATTAGGAACTCTAAATCCAACAGGGTTTATAGTAGCTCTTTGAAACTTGACAAAATAAACGAGTTCTCAGTTTTCTCTCTATGGTTTGTTTCCTCTTCAAGTAGCCCTAGGCACAGAATGTGGAAAAGCACTTTCATTTAGAGGGGTTGCCAAGCTTCTAAGAAATAACGAGTTTCCGAAATACCAGCAAATATTTTCTCACCCAATCTTGATGATACTTGGTGGTCATGATCAGTACACAAATCCCACTTGGCTCACCAAATTTTGTTCTTCTAGGTTGAAGCGTTCGTCTACAGTAGCAGTTTTTATATTTAGGTTTCACTCTGTTCTCTCATATATAGATAGATAAATTTGGAACACTAAATCCAACACGGTTTGTAGTAGCTCTTTGGAACTTGACAAAATAAAGGTTTTCTCAATTTTGTCTCTATGGTTTGTTTCCTCTTCAAGTAGCTTTAGGCACAGACTGTGGAAAAGCACTTTCACTGAGCGTGGTTGCCAATTTCTAAGAAATTACAAGTTTCCGAAACACCAGCAAATATTTTTTCACCCAATCTTGATGATACTAGGTGGTAATGATCAGTACACAAATCCCACTTGGCTCACCAAATTTTGTTCTTCTAGGTTGAAGCGTTCGTTTACAGTAGCAGTTTTTATATTTACGTTTCTCTCTGTTCTCTCCTATATAGATAGATGAATTTGGAACTCTAAATCCAACATGGATAGTAGTAGCTCTTTGAAACTTGACAAAATAAAGGAGTTCTCAGTTTTCTCTCTATGGTTTGTTTCCTCTTCAAGTAGCCCTAGGCACAGAATGTGGAAAAGCACTTTCATTTTGTGGGGTTGCCAATCTTCTAAGAAATAACGAGTTTCCGAAATACCAGCAAATATTTTTTCACCCAATCTTGATGATACTTGGTGGTAATGATCAGTACACAAATCCCACTTGGCTCACCAAATTTTGTTCTTCTAGGTTGAAGCGTTCGTCTACAGTAGCAATTTTTATATTTAGGTTTCACTCTGTTCTCTCATATATAGATAGATGAATATGGAACACTAAATCCAACATGGTTTGTAGTAGCTCTTTGGAAATTGACAAAATAAAGGTTTTCTCAATTTTGTCTCTATGGTTTGTTTCCTCTTCAAGTAGCCCTAGGCACAGACTGTGGAAAAGCACTTTCACGGAACGTGGTTGCCAATTTCTAAGAAATTACAAGTTTCCGAAACACCAGCAAATATTTTTTCACCCAATCTTGATGATACTAGGTGGTAATGATCAGTACACAAATCCCACTTGGCTCACCAAATTTTGTTCTTCTAGGTTGAAGCGTTCGTTTACAGTAGCAGTTTTTATATTTACGTTTCTCTCTGTTCTCTCCTATATAGATAGATGAATTTGGAACTCTAAATCCAACATGGATAGTAGTAGCTCTTTGAAACTTGACAAAATAAAGGAGTTCTCAGTTTTGTCTCTACGGTTTGTTTCCTCCTCAAGTAGCCCTAGGCACAGACTGTGGAAAAGCACTTTCATTGAGAGTGGTTGCCAAGCTTCTAAGAAATTACAAGTTTCCGAAACACCAGCAAATATTTTTTCACCCAATCTTGATGATACACTGTGGTAATGATCAGTACACAAATCCCACTTGGCTCACTAAATTTTGTTCTTCTAGGTTGAAACGTTCGTCTACAATAGCAGTTTTTATATTTAGGTTTCCTCTGTTCTCTCCTGTATAGATAGATGAATTTGGAACTCTAAATCCAACATGGTTTGTAGTAGCTCTTTGAATCTTGACAAAATAAAGGAGTTCTCAGTTTTGTCTCTATGGTTTGTTCCCTCTTCAAGTAGCAATAGGCACAGACTGTGGAAAAGCACTTTCATTGAGAGGGGTTGCCAAGCTTCTAAGAATTAACGAGTTTCCGAAATACCAGCAAATATTTTTTCACCCAATCTTGATGATACTTGGTGGTAATGATCAGTACACAAATCCCACTTGGCTCACAAAATTTTGTTCTTCTAGGTTGAAGCGTTTGTCTACAGTAGCAGTTTTTATATTTAGGTTTCACTCTGTTCTCTCATATATAGATAGATGAATTTGGAACTCTAAATCCAACATGGTTTGTAGTAGCTCTTTGAAACTTGACAAAATAAAGGATTTCTCAATTTTGTTTCTATGGTTTGTTTCCTCTTCATGTAGCCCTAGGCACAGACTGTGGAAAAGCACTTTCATTGAGAGGGGTATCCAAGCTTCTAAGAAATTACAAGTTTTCGAAAAACCAGCAAATATTTTTTCACCCAATCTTGATGATACTTGGTGGTAATGATCAGTACACAAATCCCTCTTGGCTCACTAAATTTTGTTCTTCTAGGTTGAAGCATTCTTCTACGGTAGCAGTTTTTATATTTAGGTTCCCTCTGTTCTCTCCTCTATAGATAGATTAATTTGGAACTCTAAATCCAACATGGATTGTAGTAGCTCTTTGAAACTTGAAAAAATAAAGGAGTTCTCAGTTTTGTGTCTATGGTTTGTCTCCTCTTCAAGTAGCCCTAGGCACAGACTGTGGAAAAGCACTTTCATTGAGAGGGGTTGCCAAGCTTCTAAGAAATAACGAGTTTCCGAAATACCAGCAAAAATTTTTTCTACCAATCTTGATGATACTTGGTGGTAATGATCAGTATACAGATCCCACTTGGCTCACCAAATTTTGTTCTTCTAGGTTGAAGCGTTCGTCTACAGTAGCAGTTTTTATTTTTAGGTTTCACACTGTTCTCTCATATATAGATAGATGAATTAGAACTCTAAATCCAACAGGGTTTATAGTAGCTCTTTGAAACTTGACAAAATAAAGGAGTTCTCAGTTTTCTCTCTATGGTTTGTTTCCTCTTCAAGTAGCCCTAGGCACAGAATGTGGAAAAGCACTTTCATTTAGAGGGGTTGCCAAGCTTCTAAGAAATAACGAGTTTCCGAAATACCAGCAAATATTTTCTCACCCAATCTTGATGATACTTGGTGGTCATGACAGTACACAAATCCCACTTGGCTCACCAAATTTTGTTCTTCTAGGTTGAAGCGTTCGTCTACAGTAGCAGTTTTATATTTATGTTTCACTCTGTTCTCTCATATATAGATAGATGAATTTGGAACTCTAAATCCAACATGGAGAGTAGTAGCTCTTTGAAACTTGACAAAATAAAGGAGTTCTCAGTTTTCTCTCTATGGTTTGTTTCCTCTTCAAGTAGCCCTAGGCAGAGAATGTGGAAAAGCACTTTCATTTATGGGGTTGCCAAGCTTCTAAGAAATAACGAGTTTCCGAAATACCAGCAAATATTTTTTCACCCAAACTTGATGATACTTGGTGGTAATGATCAGTACACAAATCCCACTTGGCTCACCAAATTTTGTTCTTCTAGGTTGAAGCGTTCGTCTACAGTAGCAGTTTTTATATTTAGGTTTCACTCTGTTCTCTCATATATAGATAGATGAATATGGAACACTAAATCCAACATGGTTTGTAGTAGCTCTTTGGAACTTGACAAAATAAAGGTTTTCTCAATTTTGTCTCTATGGTTTGTTTCCTCTAGAAGTAGCCCTAGGCACAGACTGTGGAAAAGCACTTTCACGGAACGTGGTTGCCAATTTCTAAGAAATTACAAGTTTCCGAAACACCAGCAAATATTTTTCACCCAATCTTGATGATACTAGGTGGTAATGATCAGTACACAAATCCCACTTGGCTCACCAAATTTTATTCTTCTAGGTTGAAGCGTTCGTTTACAGTAGCAGTTTTTTATATTTAGGTTTCTCTTTGTTCTCGCCTATATAGATAGATGAATTTGGAACTCTAAATCGAACATGGATAGTAGTAGCTCTTTGAAACTTGACAAAATAAAGGAGTTCTCAGTTTTCTCTCTATGGTTTGTTTCCTCTTCAAGTAGCCCTAGGCACAGAATGTGGAAAAGCACTTTCATTTAGTGGGGTTGCCAAGCTTCTAAGAAATAACGAGTTTCCGAAATACCAGCAAATATTTTTTCACCCTATCTTGATGATACTTGGTGGTAATGATCACTACACAAATCCCACTTGGCTCACCAAATTTTGTTCTTCTAGGTTGAAGCGTTCGTTTACAGTAGCAGTTTTTATATTTAGGTTTCTCTCTGTTCTCGCCTATATAGATAGATGAATTTGGAACTCTAAATCCAACATGGATAGTAGTAGCTCTTTGAAACTTCACAAAATAAAGGAGTTCTCAGTTTTGTCTCTATGGTTTGTTTCCTCTTAAAGTAGCCCTAGGCACAGACTGTGGAAAAGCACTTTCATTGAGAGTGGTTGCCAAGCTTCTAAGAAATTACAAGTTTCCGAAACACCAGCAAATATTTTTTCACCCAATCTTGATGATACTTGGTGGTAATGATCAGTACACAAATCCCACTTGGCTCACCAAATTTTGTTCTTCTAGGTTGAAACGTTCGTCTACAATAGCAGTTTTTATATTTAGGTTTCCCTCTGTTCTCTCCTGTATAGATAGATGAATTTGGAACTCTAAATCCAACATGGTTTGTAGTAGCTCTTTGAATCTTGACAAAATAAAGGAGTTCTCAGTTTTGTCTCTATGGTTTGTTCCCTCTTCAAGTAGCCCTAGGCACAGACTGTGGAAAAGCACTTTCATTGAAAGGGGTTGCCAAGCTTCTAAGAAATAACGAGTTTCCGAAATACCAGCAAATATTTTTTCACCCAATCTTGACTATACCTGGGGTAATGATCAGTACACAAATCCCACTTGGCTCACAAAATTTTGTTCTTCTAGGTTGAAGCGTTCGTCTACAGTAGCAGTTTTTATATTTAGGTTTCACTCTGTTCTCTCATGTATAGATAGATGAATTTGGAACTCTAAATTCAACATGGTTTGTAGTAGCTCTTTGAAACTTGACAAAATAAAGGAGTTCTCAATTTTGTTTCTATGGTTTGTTTCCTCTTCATGTAGCCCTAGGCACAGACTGTGGAAAAGCACTTTCATTGAGAGGGGTATCCAAGCTTCTAAGAAATTACAAGTTTTCGAAATACCAGCAAATATTTTTTCACCCAATCTTGATGATACTTGGTGGTAATGATCAGTACACAAATCCCTCTTGGCTCACTAAATTTTGTTCTTCTAGGTTGAAGCGTTCTTCTACAGTAGCAGTTTTTATATTTAGGTTTCCCTCTGTTCTCTCCTCTATAGATAGATGAATTTGGAACTCTAAATCCAACATGGATTGTAGTAGCTCTTTGAAACTTGAAAAAATATAGGAGTTCTCAGTTTTGTCTCTATGGTTTGTTTCGTCTTCAAGTAGCCCTAGGCACAGACTGTGGAAAAGCACTTTCATTGAGAGGGGTTGCCAAGCTTCTAAGAAATAACGAGTTTCCGAAATACCAGCAAAAATTTTTTCAACCAATCTTGATGATACTTGGTGGTAATGATCAGTATACAGATCCCCCTGGCTCAATAAATTTTGTTCTTCTAGGTTGAAGCGTTCGTCTACAGTATCAGTTTTATATTTAGGTTTCACTCTGTTCTCTCATATATAGATAGATGAATTAGGAACTCTAAATCCAAGAGGGTTTATAGTAGCTCCTTGAAACTTGAAAAAATAAAGGAGTTCTCAGTTTTGTCTCTATGGTTTGTCTCCTCTTCAAGTAGCCCTAGGCACAGACTGTGGAAAAGCACTTTCATTGAGAGGGGTTGCCAAGCTTCTAAGAAATAACGAGTTTCCGAAATACCAGCAAAAATTTTTTCTACCAATCTTGATGATACTTGGTGGTAATGATCAGTATACAGATCCCACTTGGCTCACCAAATTTTGTTCTTCTAGGTTGAAGCGTTCGTCTACAGTAGCAGTTTTTATTTTTAGGTTTCACACTGTTCTCTCATATATAGATAGATGAATTAGAACTCTAAATCCAACAGGGTTTATAGTAGCTCTTTGAAACTTGACAAAATAAAGGAGTTCTCAGTTTTCTCTCTATGGTTTGTTTCCTCTTCAAGTAGCCCTAGGCACAGAATGTGGAAAAGCACTTTCATTTAGAGGGGTTGCCAAGCTTCTAAGAAATAACGAGTTTCCGAAATACCAGCAAATATTTTCTCACCCAATCTTGATGATACTTGGTGGTCATGACAGTACACAAATCCCACTTGGCTCACCAAATTTTGTTCTTCTAGGTTGAAGCGTTCGTCTACAGTAGCAGTTTTTATATTTAGGTTTCACTCTGTTCTCTCATATATAGATAGATGAATTTGGAACTCTAAATCCAACATGGATAGTAGTAGCTCTTTGAAACTTGACAAAATAAAGGAGTTCTCAGTTTTCTCTCTATGGTTTGTTTCCTCTTCAAGTAGCCCTAGGCAGAGAATGTGGAAAAGCACTTTCATTTATGGGGTTGCCAAGCTTCTAAGAAATAACGAGTTTCCGAAATACCAGCAAATATTTTTTCACCCCAAACTTGATGATACTTGGTGGTAATGATCAGTACACAAATCCCACTTGGCTCACCAAATTTTGTTCTTCTAGGTTGAAGCGTTCGTCTACAGTAGCAGTTTTTATATTTAGGTTTCACTCTGTTCTCTCATATATAGATAGATGAATATGGAACACTAAATCCAACATGGTTTTGTAGTAGCTCTTTGGAACTTGACAAAATAAAGGTTTTCTCAATTTTGTCTCTATGGTTTGTTTCCTCTAGAAGTAGCCCTAGGCACAGACTGTGGAAAAGCACTTTCACGGAACGTGGTTGCCAATTTCTAAGAAATTACAAGTTTCCGAAACACCAGCAAATATTTTTTCACCCAATCTTGATGATACTAGGTGGTAATGATCAGTACACAAATCCCACTTGGCTCACCAAATTTTATTCTTCTAGGTTGAAGCGTTCGTTTACAGTAGCAGTTTTTATATTTAGGTTTCTCTTTGTTCTCGCCTATATAGATAGATGAATTTGGAACTCTAAATCCAACATGGATAGTAGTAGCTCTTTGAAACTTGACAAAATAAAGGAGTTCTCAGTTTTCTCTCTATGGTTTGTTTCCTCTTCAAGTAGCCCTAGGCACAGAATGTGGAAAAGGACTTTCATTGAGAGGGGTTGCCAAGCTTCTAAGAAATAACGAGTTCCGAAATACCAGCAAAAATTTTTTTCTACCAATCTTGATGATACTTGGTGGTAATGATCAGTATACAGATCCCACTTGGCTCACCAAATTTTGTTCTTCTAGGTTGAAGCGTTCGTCTACAGTAGCAGTTTTTATTTTTAGGTTTCACACT
>NW_027516676.1:0-54873 GCF_048772815.1 Callospermophilus lateralis
AGATTGAAACCTAAATATAAAAACTGCTACTGTACACGAATGCTTCATCCTAGATGAACAAAAATTGGTTAGCCAAGTGGGATTTGTGTGCTGATCATTACCACCAAGTATCATCAAGTTTGGGTGAAAAAATATTTGCTGGTATTTCGGAATCTCGATATTTCTTAGAAGCTTGGCAATCCATCTCAATGAAAGTGCTTTTCCACAGTCTGTTCCTAGGGCTACTAGAAGAGGAAACAAACCAGAGAGACAAAACTGAGAACTCCTTTATTTTGTCAAGTTTCAAAGAGCTACTACAAACAATGATGGATTTAGAGTTCCAAATTCATCTATCTGTATAGGAGAGAACGGAGGGAAACCTAAATATAAAAACTGCTACTGTACACGAACGCTTCAACCTAGAAGAACTAAATTTGGTGAGCCATGTGGGATTTGTGTGCTGATCATTACCACCAAGTATCAACAAGATTGTGTGAAAAAATATTTGCTGGTATTTCGGAAACTCTTTATTTCTTAGAAGCTTGGCAACCCCTCTCAATGACAGTGCTTTTCCACAGTCTGTGCCTAGGGCTACTTGAAGAGGTAACAAACCATAGAGACAAATCTGAGAACTCCTTTATTTTGTCAATTTTCAAAGAGCTACTACAAACCATGTTGGATTTAGAGTTCCAAATTCATCTATCTATATAGGAGAGAACAGAGAGAAACCTAAGTATAAAAACTGCTACTGTAGACGAACGCTTCAACCTAGAATAACAAAATTTGGTGAGCCAAGTGGGATTTGTGTACTGATCATTACCACAAAGTATCAACAAGATTGTGTGAAAAATATTTGCTGGTATTTCGGAAACTCGTTATTTCTTAGAAGCTTGACAACCCATCTCAATGAAAGTGCTTTCCACAGTCTGCGCCTAGGGCTACTTTAAAAGGAAACAAACCATAGACACAAAACTGAGAATTCCTTTATTTTGCCAAGTTTCAAAGAGCTACTACAAACCATGTTGAATTTTGAGTTCCAAATTCATCTATCTATATAGGAGAGAACAGAGAGAAACCTAAATATAAAAACAGCTACTGTAGACGAACGCTTCAACCTAGAAGAACAAAATTTGGTGAGCCTAGTGGGATTTGTGTACTGATCATTACCACCAAGAATCATCAAGATTGGGTGAAAAAATATTTGCTGGTATATCGGAAACTTGTAATTTCTTAGAAGCCTGGCAACCACTCTCAATGAAAGTGCTTTTCCACAGTCTGTGCCTAGGGCTACTTGAAGAGGAAACAAACCATAGAGAGAAAATTGAGAACTCCTTTATTTTGTCAAGTTTCAAAGAGCTACTATAAACCCTGTTGGATTTAGTGTTCCAAATTCTTCTATATATATGAGAGAGAACAGAGGGAAACCTAAATATAAAAACTGCTATTGTAGACCAACGTTTCAACCTAGAAGAACAAAATTTGGTGAGCCAAGTGGGATTTGTGTACTGATCATTACCACCAAGTATCATCAAGATTGTGTGAAAAAATATTTGCTGGTATTTTGGAAACTCGTTATTTCTTAGAAGCTTGGCAACCCATCTCAATGAAAGTGCTTTCCACAGTCTGTGCCTAGGGCTACTTGAAGAGGAAACAAACCATAGAGACAAAACTGAGAACTCCTTTATTTTGTCAAGTTTCAAAGAGCTACTACAAACCATGTTGTATTTAGAGTTCCAAATTCATCTATCTATATCGGAGAGAACAGAGGGAAACCTAAATATAAAAACTGCTACTGTAGACGAACGCTTCAACCTGGAAGAACAAAATTTGGTGAGCCAAGTGGGATTTGTGTACTGATCATTAGCAACAAGTATCATCAAGATTGGGTGAAAAAATATTTGCTGGTATTTCGGAAACTCGTTATTTCCTAGAAGCTTGGCAACCCCTCTCAATGAAAGTGCTTTTCCATAGTCTGTTCCTAGGGCTACTTGAAGAGGAAACAAACAATAGAGACAAAACTGAGAACTCCTTTATTTTGTCAAGTTTCAAGGAGCTACTAAAAGGCATGTTGGATTTAGAGCTCCAAATTCATCTATCTATATAGGAGAGAACAGAGAGAATTCTAAATATAAAAACTGCTACTGTAGACGAACGCTTCAACCTAGAAGAACAAAATTTGGTAAGCCAAGTGGGATTTGTGTACTGATCTTTACCACCAAGTATCATCAAGTTTGGGTGAAAAAATAAATGCTGGTATTTCGGAAACTCGTTGTGTCTTAGAAGCTTGGCAACCCATCTCAATGAAAGTGCTTTCCACAGTCTGTGCCTAGGGCTACTTTAAGAGGAAACAAACCATAGAGACAAAACTGAGAACTCCTTTATTTTGTCAAGTTTCAAACAGCTACTACAAACCATGTTGGATTTAGGGTTCCAAATTCATCTATCTATATAGGAGAGAACAGAGGGAAACCTAAATATAAAAATTGCCACTGTACACGAACGATTCAACCTAGAAGAACTAAATTTGGTGAGCCAAGTGGTTTTTGTGTACTGATCATTAGCAACAAGTATCATCAAGATTGGGTGAAAAAATATTTGCTGGTATTTCGGAAACTCGTTATTTCTTAGAAGCTTGGCAACCCCTTTCAATGAAAGTGCTTTTCCACAGTCTGTTCCTAGGGCTACTTGAAGAGGAAACAAACCATAGAGACAAAAATGAGAACTCATTTATTTTGTCAAGTTTCAAGGAGCTACTACAAAGCATGTTGGATTTAGAGTTCCAAATTCATCTATCTATATAGGAGAGAACAGAGAGAATCCTAAATATAAAAACTGCTACTGTAGACGAACGCTTCCACCTGGAAGAACAAAATTTGGTAAGCCAAGTGGGATTTGTGTACTGATCATTACCACGAAGTATCATCAAGATTGGGTGAAAAAATATTTGCTGGTATTTCGGAAACTCGTTATTTCTTAGAAGCTTGGCAACCAATCTCAATGACAGTGCTTTTCCACAGTCTGTGCCTAGGGCTACTTGAAGAGGAAACAAACCATAGAGACAAATCTGAGAACTCCTTTATTTTGTCAATTTCAAAGAGCTACTACAAACCATGTTGGATATAGAGTTCCAAATTCATCTATCTATATAGGAGAGAACAGAGAGAAACCTAAATATAAAAACTGCTACTGTAGACGAATGCTTCAACTAGAAGAACAAAATTTGGTGAGCCATGTGAGATTTGTGTGCTGATCACTACCACCAAGTGTCAACAAGATTGTGTGAAAAAATATTTGCTGGTATTTCGGAAACTCGTTATTTCTTAGAAGCTTGGCAACCCATCTCAATGAAAGTGCTTTCCACAGTCTGTGCCTAGGGCTACTTTAAGAGGAAACAAACCATAGAGACAAAACTGAGAACTCCTCTATTTTGTCAAGTTTCAAAGAGCTACTACAAACCATGTTGGATTTAGAGTTCCAAATTCATCTATCTATATAGGAGAGAACAGAGGGAAATCTAAATATAAAAACTGCTACTGTAGACGAACGCTTCAACCTAGAAGAACAAAATTTGGTAAGCCAAGTGGGATTTGTGTACTGATCATTACCAGCAAGTATCATCAAGATTGGGTGAAAAAATATTTGCTGGTATTTCGGAAACTCGTTATTTCTTGGAAGCTTGGCAAACCCTCTCATTTAAAGTGCTTTTCCACAGTCTGTGCCTAGGGCTACATGAAGAGGAAACAAACCATAGAGACAAATCTGAGAACACCTTTATTTTGTCAAGTTTCAAAGAGCTACTACAAACCATGTTGGATTTAGAGTTCCAAATTCATCTATCTATATAGGAGAGAACAGAGAGTAACCTAAATATAAAAACTGCAACTGTAGACGAACGCTTCAACCTAGAAGAACAAAATTTGGTGAGGCAAGTGGGATTTGTGTACTGATCATTACCACCAAGTATCAACAAGATTGTGTGAAAAAATATTTGCTGGTATTTCGGAAACTCGTTATTTCTTAGAAGCTTGACAAACAATCACAATGAAAGTGCTTTCCACAGTCTGTGCCTAGGGTTACTTTAAGAGGAAACAAACCATAGAGACAAAACTGAGAACTCCTTTATTTTGTCAAGTTTCAAACAGCTACTACAAACCATGTTGGATTTAGAGTTCCAAATTCATCTATCTATATAGGAGAGAACAGACGGAAACCTATATATAAAAACTGCTACTGTACACGAATGATTCAACCTAGAAGAACTAAATTTGGTGATCCAAGTGGGATTTGTGTACTGATCATTAGCAACAAGTATCATCAAGATTGGGTGAAAAAATATATGCTGGTATTTCGGAAACTCGTTATTTCTTAGAAGCTTGGCAACCCCTTTCAATGAAAGTGCTTTTCCACAGTCTGTTCCTAGGGCTACTTGAAGAGGAAACAAACCATAGAGACAAAACTGAGAACTCCTTTATTTTGTCAAGTTTCAAGGAGCTACTACAAAGCATGTTGGATTTAGAGTTCCAAATTCATCTATCTATATAGGAGAGAACAGAGAGAATCCTAAATATAAAAACTGCTACTGTAGACGAACGCTTCAACCTAGAAGAACAAAATTTGGTAAGCCAAGTGGAATTTGTGTACTGATCATTACCACCAAGTATCATCAAGATTGGGTGAAAAAATATTTGCTGGTATTTCGAAAAATCGTTATTTCTTAGAAGCTTGGCAACCCCTCTCAATGAAAGTGCTTTTCCAAAGTCTGTGCCTAGGGCTACTTGAAGAGGAAACAAACCATAGAGACAAATCTGAGAACTCCTTTATTTTTTCAATTTCAAAGAGCTACTACAAACCATGTTGGATTTAGAGTTCCAAATTCATCTATCTATATAGGAGAGAACAGAGAGAAACCTATATATAAAAAATGCTACTGTAGACGAACGCTTCAACCTAGAAGAACAAAATTTGGTGAGCCATGTGGGATTTGTGTGCTGATCATTACCACCAAGTATCAACAAGATTGTGTGAAAAAATATTTGCTGGTATTTCGGAGACTCGTTATTTCTTAGAAGCTTGGCAACCCATCTCAATGAAAGTGCTTTCCACAGTCTGTGCCTAGGGCTACTTTAAGAGGAAACAAACCATAGAGACAAAACAGAGAACTCCTCTATTTTGTCAAGTTTCAAAGAGCTACTACAAACCATGTTGGATTTAGAGTTCCAAATTCATCTATCTATATAGGAGAGAACAGAGGGAGACCTAAATATAAAAACTGCTACTGTAGACGAACGCTTCAACCTAGAAGAACAAAATTTGGTAAGCCAAGTTGGATTTGTGTACTGATCATTAGCAGCAAGTATCATCAAGATTGGGTGAAAAAATATTTGCTGGTATTTCGGAAACTCGTTATTTCTTAGAAGCTTGGCAACCCCTCTCAATGAAAGTGCTTTTCCACATTCTGTGCCTAGGGCTACGTGAAGAGGAAACAAACCAGAGAGACAAATCTGAGAACTCCTTTATTTTGTCAGTTTCAAAGAGCTACTACAAACCATGTTGGATTTAGCGTTCCAAATTCATCTATCTATATAGGAGAGATCAGAGAGAAACCTAAATATAAAAACTGCTACTGTAGACGAACGCTTCAACCTAGAAGAAAAAAAATTGGTGAGCCATGTGGGATTTGTGTGCTGATCATTACCACCCAGTATCAACAAGATTGTGTGAAAAAATATATGCTGGTATTTCGGAAACTCGTTATTTCTTAGAAGCTTGGCAACCCATCTCAATGAAAGTGCTTTCCACAGTCTGTGCCTAGGGCTACTTTAAGAGGAAACAAACCATAGAGACAAAACTGAGAACTCCTCTATTTTGTCAAGTTTCAAAGAGCTACTACAAAACATGTTGGATTTAGAGTTCCAAATTCATCTATCTATATAGGAGAGAACAGAGAGTAACCTAAATATAAAAACTGCTACTGTAGACGAACGCTTCAACCTAGAAGAACAAAATTTGGTGAGGCAAGTGGGATTTGTGTACTGATCATTACCACCAAGTATCAACAAGATTGTGTGAAAAAATATTTGCTGGTATTTCGGAAACTCGTTATTTCTTAGAAGCTTGACAACCCATCACAATGAAAGTGCTTTCCACAGTCTGTGCCTAGGGCTACTTTAAGAGTAAACAAACCATAGAGACAAAACTGAGAACTCCATTATTTTGTCAAGTTTCAAACAGCTACTACAAACCATGTTGGATTTAGAGTTCCAAATTCATCTATCTATATAGGAGAGAACAGAGGAAAACCTAAATATAAAAACTGCTACTGTAGACGAACGCTTCAACCTAGAAGAACAAAATTTGGTAAGCCAAGTGGGATTTGTGTACTGATCATTACCACCAAGTACCATCAAGATTGGGTGAAAAAATATTTGCTGGTATTTCGGAAACTCGTTATTTCTTAGAAGCTTGGCAACCCCTCTCAATGAAAGTGCTTTTCCACAGTCTGTGCCTAGGGCTACTTGAAGAGGAAACAAACCATAGAGACAAATCTGAGAACTCCTTTATTTTGTCAAGTTTCAAAGAGCTACTACAAATCATGTTGTATTTAGAGTTCCAAATTCATCTATCTATATAGGAGAGAACAGAGAGAAACCTAAATATAAAAACTGCTACTGTAGACGAACGCTTCAACCTAGAATAACAAAATTTGATGAGGCAAGTGGGATTTGTGTACTGATCACTACCACCAAGTATCATCAAGATTGAGTGAAGAAATATTTGCTGGTATTTCGAAAACTCGTTATTTCTAAGAAGCTTGGCAACCAATCTCAATGTAAGTGCTTTCCACAGTCTGTGCCTAGGGCTACTTTAAGAGGAAACAAACCATAGAGACAAAACTGAGAACTCCTCTATTTTTTCAAGTTTCAAAGAGCTACTACAAACCATGTTGGATTTAGAGTTCCAAATTCATCTATCTATATAGGAGAGAACAGAGGGAAACCTAAATATAAAAACTGCTACTGTAGACGAACGCTTCAACCTAGAAGAACAAAATTTGGTAGGCCAAGTGGGATTTGTGTACTGATCATTACCACCAAGTATCATCAAGATTGGGTGAAAAAATATTTGGTGGTATTTCGGAAACTCGTTATTTCTTAGAAGCTTGGCAACCCCTCTCAATGAAAGTGCTTTTCCACAGTCTGTGCCTAGGGCTACTTGAAGAGGAAACAAACCATAGAGACAAATCTGAGAACTCCTTTATTTTGTCAATTTCAAAGAGCTACTACAAACCATGTTGGATTTAGAGTTGCAAATTCATCCATCTATATAGGAGAGAACAGAGAGAAACCTAAATATAAAAACTGCTACTGTAGACGAATGCTTCAACCTAGAAGACAAAAATTTGGTGAGCCATGTGGGATTTGTGTGCTGATCATTACCACCAAGTATCAACTAGATTGTGTGAAAAAATATTTGCTGGTATTTCGGAAACTCGTTATTTCTTAGAAGCTTGGCAACCCATCTCAATGAAAGTGCTTTCCACAGTCTGTGCCTAGGGCTACTTTAAGAGGAAACAAACCATAGAGACAAAACTGAGAACTCCTCTATTTTGTCAAGTTTCAAAGAGCTACTACAAACCATGTTGGATTTAGAGTTCCAAATTCATCTATCTATATAGGAGAGAACAGAGGGAAACCTAAATATAAAAACTGCCTCTGTAGACGAACGCTTCAACCTAGGAGAACAAAATTTGGTGAGCCAAGTGGGATTTGTGTACTGATTATTAGCAACAAGTATCATCAAGATTGGGTGAAAAAATATTTGCTGGTATTTCGGAAACTCGTTAATTCTTAGAAGCTTGGCAACCCCTCTCAATGAAAGTGCTTTTCCACAGTCTGTGCCTTAGGCTACATGAAGAGGAAACAAACCATAGAGACAAAACTGAGAACTCCTTTATTTTGTCAAGTTTCAAGGAGCTACTACAAAGCATGTTGGATTTAGATTTCCAAATTCATCTTTCTATATAGGAGAGAACAGAGGGAAACCTAAATATAAAAACTGCTACTGTAGACGAACGCTTCAACCTAGAAGAACAAAATTTGGTGAGCCAAGTGGGATTTGTGTACTGATCATTACCACCAAGTATCATCAAGATTGGGTGAAAAAATATTTGCTGGTATTTCGGAAACTCGTGATTTCTTAGAAGCTTGGGAACCCCTCTCAATGAAATTGCTTTTCCACAGTCTGTGCCTAGGGCTACTTGAAGAGGAAACAAACCATAGCGAAAAAACTGAGAACTCCTTTATTTTGTCAAGTTTCAAAGAGCTACTACAAACCATGTTGGATTTAGAGTTCCAAATTCATCTATCTGTATAGGAGAGAACAGAGGGAAACCTAAATATAAAAACTGCTACTGTACACGAACGCTTCAACCTAGAAGAACAAAATTTGGTGAGCCAAGTGGGATTTGTGTACTGATCATTAGCAGCAAGTATCATCAAGATTGGGTGAAAAAATATTTGGTGGTATTTCGGAAACTCGTTATTTCTTAGTAGCTTGGCAACCCCTCTCAATGAAAGTGCTTTTCCACAGTCTGTGCCTAGGGCTACTTGAAGAGGAAACAAACCATAGAGACAAATCTGAGAACTCCTTTATTTTGTCAAGTTTCAAAGAGCTACTACAAACCATGTTGGATTTAGAGTTCCAAATTCATCTATCTGTATAGGAGAGAACAGAGGGAAACCTAAATATAAAAACTCCTACTGTACACGAACGCGTCAACCTAGAAGAACTAAATTTGGTGAGCCAAGTGAGATTTGTGTACTGATCATTACCACCAAGTATCATCAAGATTGGGTCAAAAAATATTTGCTGGTATTTCGGAAACTCGTTATTTCTTAGAAGCTTGGCAAACCCTCTCAATGAAAGTGCTTTTCCACAGTCTGTGCCTAGGACTACTTGAAGAGGAAACAAACCATAGAGACAAATCTGAGAACTCCTTTATTTTGTCAAGTTTCAAAGAGCTACTACAAACCATGTTGGATTTAGAGTTCCAAATTCATCTATCTATATAGGAGAGAACAGAGAGAAACCTAAATATAAAAACTGTACTGTAGACGAACGCTTCAACCTAGAAGAACAAAATTTGGTGAGCCAAGTGGGATTTGTGTACTGATCATTAGCACCAAGTATCAAAAAGATTGTGTGAAAAAATATTAGCTGGTATTTCGGAAACTTGTTATTTCTTAGAAGCTTGGCAACCCATCTCAATGAAAGTGCTTTCCACAGTCTGTGCCTAGGGCTACTTGAAGAGGAAACAAACCATAGAGACAAAACTGAGAACTCCTTTATTTTGTCAAGTTTCAAAGAGCTACTACAAACCATGTTGGATTTAGAGTTCCAAATTCATCTATCTATATGGGAGAGAACAGAGGTAACCCTAAATATAAAAACTGCTACTGTAGACGAACGCTTCAACCAAAAAGAACAAAATTTGGTGAACCAAGTGGGATTTGTGTACTGATCATTACCACCAAGTATTATCAAGATTGGGTGAAAAAATATTTGCTGGTATTTCGGAAACTCGTTATTTCGTAGAAGCTTGGCAACCCCTCTCAATGAAAGTGCTTTTCCACAGTCTGTGCCTTGGGCTAAATGAAGAGGAAACAAATCATAGAGACAAAACTGAGAACTCCTTTATTTTGTCATTTTTCAAGGAGCTACTACAAAGCATGTTGGATTTAGAGTTCCAAATTCATCTATCTATATAGGAGAGAACAGAGGGAAACCTAAATATAAAAACTGCTACTGTAGAAGAACGCTTCAACCTAGAAGAACAAAATTTGGTGAGCCAAGTGGGATTTGTGTACTGATCATTACCACCAAGTATCATCAAGATTGGGTGAAAAAATATTTGCTGGTATTTCGGAAACTCGTGATTTCTTAGAAGCTTGGGAACCCCTCTCAATGAAATTGCTTTTCCACAGTCTGTGCCTAGGGCTACTTGAAGAGGAAACAAACCATAGCGAAAAAACTGAGAACTCCTTTATTTTGTCAAGTTTCAAAGAGCTACTACAAACCATGTTGGATTTAGAGTTCCAAATTCATCTATCTGTATAGGAGAAAACAGAGGGAAACCTAAATATAAAAACTGCTACTGTACACGAACGCTTCAACCTAGAAGAACAAAATTTGGTGAGCCAAGTGGGATTTGTGTACTGATCATTAGCAGCAAGTATCATCAAGATTGGGTGAAAAAATATTTGGTGGTATTTCGGAAACTCGTTATTTCTTAGTAGCTTGGCAACCCCTCTCAATGAAAGTGCTTTTCCACAGTCTGTGCCTAGGGCTACTTGAAGAGGAAACAAACCATAGAGACAAATCTGAGAACTCCTTTATTTTGTCAAGTTTCAAAGAGCTACTACAAACCATGTTGGATTTAGAGTTCCAAATTCATCTATCTATATAGGAGAGAACAGAGAGAAACCTAAATATAAAAACTGCTACTGTAGACGAACGCTTCAACCTAGAAGAACAAAATTTGGTGAGCCAAGTGGGATTTGTGTACTGATCGTTACCACCAAGTATCAACAAGATTGTGTGAAAAAATATTTGCTGGTATTTCGGAATCTCGTTATTTCTTAGAAGCTTGGCAACCCATCTCAATGAAAGTGCTTTCCACAGTCTGTGCCTAGGGCTACTTGAAGAGGAAACAAACCATAGAGACAAAACTGAGAACTCCTTTATTTTGTAAAGTTTCAAAGAGCTACTACAAACCATGTTGGATTTAGAGTTCCAAATTCATCTTTCTATATAGGAGAGAACAGAGGGAAACCTAAATATAAAAACTGCTACTGTAGACGAACGCTTCAACCTAGAAGAACAAAATTTGGTGAGCCAAGTGGGATTTGTGTACTGATCATTACCACCAAGTATCATCAAGATTGGGTGAAAAAATATTTGCTGGTATTTCGGAAACTCGTGATTTCTTAGAAGCTTGGGAACCCCTCTCAATGAAAGTGCTTTTCCACAGTCTGTGCCTAGGGCTACTTGAAGAGGAAACAAACCATAGCGACAAAACTGAGAACTCCTTTATTTTGTCAAGTTTCAAAGAGCTACTACAAACCATGTTGGATTTAGAGTTCCAAATTCATCTTTCTATATAGGAGAGAACAGAGGGAAACCTAAATATAAAAACTGCTACTGTAGACGAACGCTTCAACCTAGAAGAACAAAATTTGGTGAGCCAAGTGGGATTTGTGTACTGATCATTACCACCAAGTATCATCAAGATTGGGTGAAAAAATATTTGCTGGTATTTCGGAAACTCGTTATTTCGTAGAAGCTCGGCAACCCCTCTCAATGAAAGTGCTTTCCACAGTCTGTGCCTAGGGCTACTTGGAGAGGAAACAAACCATAGAGACAAAACTGAGAACTCCTTTATTTTGTCAAGTTTCAAAGAGCTACTACAAACCATGTTGGATTTAGAGTTCCAAATTCATCTATCTGTATAGGAGAGAACAGAGGGAAACCTAAATATAAAAACTGCTACTGTACACGAACGCGTCAACCTAGAAGAACTAAATTTGGTGAGCCAAGTGAGATTTGTGTACTGATCATTACCACCAAGTATCATCAAGATTGGGTCAAAAAATATTTGCTGGTATTTCGGAAACTCGTTATTTCTTAGAAGCTTGGCAACCCCTCTCAATGAAAGTGCTTTTCCACAGTCTGTGCCTAGGACTACTTGAAGAGGAAACAAACCATTGAGACAAATCTGAGAACTCCTTTATTTTGTCAAGTTTCAAAGAGCTACTACAAACCATGTTGGATTTAGAGTTCCAAATTCATCTATCTATATAGGAGAGAACAGAGAGAAACCTAAATATAAAAACTGTACTGTAGACGAACGCTTCAACCTAGAAGAACAAAATTTGGTGAGCCAAGTGGGATTTGTGTACTGATCATTACCACCAAATATCAAAAAGATTGTGTGAAAAAATATTAGCTGGTATTTCGGAAACTTGTTATTTCTTAGAAGCTTGGCAACCCATCTCAATGAAAGTGCTTTCCACAGTCTGTGCCTAGGGCTACTTGAAGAGGAAACAAACCATAGAGACAAAACTGAGAACTCCTTTATTTTGTCAAGTTTCAAAGAGCTACTACAAACCATGTTGGATTTACAGTTCCAAATTCATCTATCTATATGGGAGAGAACAGAGGGAACCCTAAATATAAAAACTGCTACTGTAGACGAACGCTTCAACCTAAAAGAACAAAATTTGGTGAACCAAGTGGGATTTGTGTACTGATCATTACCACCAAGTATTATCAAGATTGGGTGAAAAAATATTTGCTGGTATTTCGGAAACTCGTTATTTCGTAGAAGCTTGGCAACCCCTCTCAATGAAAGTGCTTTTCCACAGTCTGTGCCTTGGGCTACATGAAGAGGAAACAAATCATAGAGACAAAACTGAGAACTCCTTTATTTTGTCAAGTTTCAAGGAGCTACTACAAAGCATGTTGGATTTAGATTTCCAAATTCATCTATCTATATAGGAGAGAACAGAGGGAAACCTAAATATAAAATCTGCTACTGTAGACGAACGCTTCAACTTAGAAGAACAAAATTTGGTAAGCCAAGTGGGATTTGTGTACTGATCATTACCACCAAGTATCATCAAGATTTTGTGAAAAAATATTTGCTGGTATTTCGGAAATGCGTTATTTCTTAGAAGCTTGGCAACCCCTCTCAATGAAAGTGCTTTTCCCCAGTTTGTGCCTAGGGCTACTTGAAGAGGAAACACACCATAGAGACAAATCTGAGAACTCCTTTAGTTTGTCATGTTTCAAATAGCTACTACAAACCATGTTGGATTTAGTGTTCCAAATTCATCTATCTGTGTAAGAGAGAACAGAGTGAAACCTAAATATAAAAACTGCTACTGTAGACGAACGCTTCAACCTAAAAGAACAAAATTTGGTGAGCCAAGTGGGATTTGTGTACTGATCATTACCACAAAGTATTATCAACATTGGGTGAAAAAATATTTGCTGGTATTCGGAAACTAGTAATTTCTTAGAAGCTTGGCAACCCATCTCAATGAAAGTGCTTTTCCACAGTCTGTGCCTAGGGCTACTTGAAGAGGAAACAAACCATAGCTACAAAACTGAGAACTCCTTTATTTTGTCAAGTTTCAAAGAGCTACTACAAACTTGTTGGATTTAGAGTTCCAAATTCATCTTTCTATATAAAAGAGAACAGAGGGAAACCTAAATATAAAAACTGCTACTGTAGACGAACACTTCAACCTAGAAGAACAAAATTTGGTGAGCCAAGTGGGATTTGTGTACTGATCATTGCCACCAAGTATCATCAAGATTGGATGAAAAAATATTTGCTGGTATTTCGGAAACTCGTGATTTCTTAGAAGCTTGGCAACCCCTCTCAATGAAAGTGCTTTTCCACTGTCTGTGCCTAGGGCTACTTGAAGAGGAAACAAACCATAGCGACAAAACTGAAAACTCCTTTATTTTGTCAAGTTTCATAGAGCTACTACAAACCATGTTGGATTTAGAGTTCCAAATTCATCTTTCTCTATAGGCGAGAAAAGAGGGAAACCTAAATATAAAAACTGCTACTGTAGACGAACGCTTCAACCTAGAAGAACAAAATTTGGTGAGCCAAGTGGGATTTGTGTACTGATCATTACCACCAAGTATCATCAAGATTGGGTGAAAAAATATTTGCTGGTATTTCGGAAACTCGTTATTTCGTAGAAGCTTGGCAACCCCTCTCAATGAAAGTGCTTTCCACAGTCTGTTCCTAGGGCTACTTGAAGAGGAAACAAACCATAGAGACAAAACTGAGAACTCCTTTATTTTGTCAAGTTTCAAAGAGCTACTACAAACCATGTTGGATTTAGAGTTCCAAATTCATCTATCTGTATAGGAGAGAACAGAGGGAAACCTAAATATAAAAACTGCTACTGTACACGAACGCTTCAACCTAGAAGAACAAAATTTGGTGAGCCAAGTGGGATTTGTGTACTGATCATTAGCAACAAGTATCATCAAGATTGGGTGAAAAAATATTTGCTGGTATTTCGGAAACTCGTTATTTCTTAGAAGCTTAGCAACCCCTCTCAATGAAAGTGCTTTTCCACAGTCTGTGCTTAGGGCTCCTTGAAGAGGAAACAAAGCATAGAGACAAATCTGAGAACTCCTTCATTTTGACAAGTTTCAAAGAGCTACTACAAACCATGTTGGATTTAGAATTCCAAATTCATCTATCTATATAGGAGAGAACAGAGAGAAACCTAAATATAAAAACTGCTACTGTAGACGAACGCTTCAACCTAGAAGAACAAAATTTGGTGAGCCAAGTGGGATTTGTGTACTGATCATTACCACCAAGTATCAACAAGATTGTGTGAAAAAATATTTGCTGGTATTTCGGAAACTCGTTATTTCTTAGAAGCTTGGCAACCCATCTCAATGAAAGTGCTTTCCACAGTCTGTGCCTAGGGCTACTTGAAGAGGAAACAAACCATAGAGACAAAACTGAGAACTCCTTTATTTTGTCAAGTTTCAGAGAGCTACTACAAACCATGTTGGATTTAGAGTTCCAAATTCATCTATCTATATAGGAGAGAACAGAGTTAAACCTAAATATAAAAACTGCTACTGTACACGAACGCTTCAACCTAGAAGAACAAAATTTGGTGAGCCAAGTGGGATTTGTGTACTGATCATTAGCACCAAGTATCATCAAGATTGGGTGAAAAAATATTTGCTGGTATTTCGGAAACTCGTTATTTCTTAGAAGCTTGGCAACCCATCTCAATGAAAGTGCTTTCCACAGTCTGTGCCCAGGGCTACTTGAAGATGAAACAAACCATAGAGACAAAACTGAGAACTCCTTTATTTTGTCAAGTTTCAAAGAGCTACTACAAACCATGTTGGATTTAGAGTTCCAAATTCATCTATCTATATAGGAGAGAACAGAGGGAAACCTAAATATAAAAACTGCTACTGTACACGAATGCTTCATCCTAGATGAACAAAAATTGGTTAGCAAAGTGGGATTTGTGTGCTGATCATTACCACCAAGTATCATCAAGTTTGGGTGAAAAAATATTTGCTGGTATTTCGGAAACTCGATATTTCTTAGAAGATTGGCAACCCATCTCAATGAAAGTGTTTTTCCACAGTCTGTACCTAGGGCTACTTGAAGAGGAAACAAACCAGAGAGACAAAACTGAGAACTCCTTTATTTTGTCACGTTTCAAAGAGCTACTACAAACCATGTTGGATTTAGAGTTCCAAATTCATCTATCTGTGTAAGAGAGAACAGAGTGAAACCTAAATATAAAAACTGCTACTGTAGACGAACGCTTCAACCTAGAAGAACAAAATTTGGTGAGCCAAGTGGGATTTGTGTACTGATCATTACCACCAAGTATCATCAAGATTGGGTAAAAAAATATTTGCTGGTATTTCAGAAACTCGTTATTTATAAGAAGCTTGGCAACCAATCTCAATGAAAGTGCTTTCCACAGTCTGCGCCTAGGGCTACTTTAAGAGGAAGCAAACCATAGAGACAAAACTGAGAACTCCTTTATTTTGTCAAGTTTCAAAGAGCTACTACAAACCATGTTGGATTTAGAGTTCCAAATTCATCTATCTATATAGGAGAGAACAGAGGGAAACCTAAATATAAAAACTGCTACTGTACACGAATGCTTCATCCTAGATGAACAAAAATTGGTTAGCCAAGTGGGATTTGTGTGCTGATCATTACCACCAAGTATCATCAAGTTTGGATGAAAAAATATTTGCTGGTATTTCGGAAACTCGTGATTTCTTAGAAGCTTGGGAACCCCTCTCAATGAAAGTGCTTTTCACAGTCTGTGCCTAGGGCTACTTGAAGAGGAAACAAACCATAGCGAAAAAACTGAGAACTCCATTATTTTGTCAAGTTTCAAAGAGCTACTACAAACCATGTTTAATTTAGAGTTCCAAATTCATCTATCTGTATAGGAGAGAACAGAGGGAAACCTAAATATAAAAACTGCTACTGTACACGAACGCTTCAACCTAGAACAACAAAATTTGGTGAGCCAAGTGGTATTTGTGTACTGATCATTAGCAACAAGTATCATCAAGATTGGGTGAAAAAACATTTGGTGGTATTTCGGAAACTCGATATTTCTTAGAAGCTTGGCAACCCCTCTCAATGAAAGTGCTTTTCCACAGTCTGTGCCTAGGGCTACTTGAAGAGGAAACAAACCATAGAGACAAATCTGAGAACTCCTTTATTTTGTCAAGTTTCAAAAGCTACTACAAACCATGTTGGATTTAGAGTTCCAAATTCATCTATCTATATAGGAGAGAACAGAGAGAAACCTAAATATAAAAACTGCTACTGTAGACGAACGCTTCAACCTAGAAGAACAAAATTTGGTGAGCCAAGTGGGATTTGTGTACTGATCATTACCACCAAGTATCATCAAGATTGGGTGAAAAAATATTTGCTGGTATTTCGGAAACTCGTGATTTCTTAGAAGCTTGGGAACCACTCTCAATTAAAGTGCTTTTCCACAGTCTGTGCCTAGGGCTACTTGAAGAGGAAACAAACCATAGAGACAAAACTGAGAACTCCTTTATTTTGTAAAGTTTCAAAGAGCTACTACAAACCATGTTGGATTTAGAGTTCCAAATTCATCTTTCTATATAGGAGAGAACAGAGGGAATCCTAAATATAAAAACTGCTACTGTAGACGAACGCTTCAACCTAGAAGAACAAAATTTGGTGAGCCAAGTGGGATTTGTGTACTGATCATTACCACCAAGATTCATCAAGATTGGGTGAAAAAATATTTGCTGGTATTTCGGAAACTCGTTATTTCTTAGAAGCTTGGGAACCCCTCTCAATGAAAGTGCTTTTCCACAGTCTGTGCCTAGGGCTACTTGAAGAGGAAACAAACCATAGCGACAAAACTGAAAACTCCTTTATTTTGTCAAGTTTCAAAGAGCTACTACAAACCATGTTGGATTTAGAGTTCCAAATTCATCTTTCTATATAGGAGAGAACAGAGGGAGACCTAAATATAAAAACTGCTACTGTAGACGAACGCTTCAACCTAGAAGAGCAAAATTTGGTGAGCCAAGTGGGATTTGTGTACTGATCATTACCACCAAGTATCATCAAGATTGGGTGAAAAAATATTTGCTGGTATTTCGGAAACTCGTTATTTCGTAGAAGCTCGGCAACCCCTCTCAATGAAAGTGCTTTCCACAGTCTGTGCCTAGGGCTACTTGGAGAGGAAACAAACCATAGAGACAAAACTGAGAACTCCTTTATTTTGTCAAGTTTCAAAGAGCTACTACAAACCATGTTGGATTTAGAGTTCCAAATTCATCTATCTGTATAGGAGAGAACAGAGGGAAACCTAAATATAAAAACTGCTACTGTACACGAACGCGTCAACCTAGAAGAACTAAATTTGGTGAGCCAAGTGAGATTTGTGTACTGATCATTACCACCAAGTATCATCAAGATTGGGTCAAAAAATATTTGCTGGTATTTCGGAAACTCGTTATTTCTTAGAAGCTTGGCAACCCCTCTCAATGAAAGTGCTTTTCCACAGTCTGTGCCTAGGACTACTTGAAGAGGAAACAAACCATAGAGACAAATCTGAGAACTCCTTTATTTTGTCAAGTTTCAAAGAGCTACTACAAACCATGTTGGATTTAGAGTTCCAAATTCATCTATCTATATAGGAGAGAACAGAGAGAAACCTAAATATAAAAACTGTACTGTAGACGAACGCTTCAACCTAGAAGAACAAAATTTGGTGAGCCAAGTGGGATTTGTGTACTGATCATTACCACCAAGTATCAAAAAGATTGTGTGAAAAAATATTAGCTGGTATTTCGGAAACTTGTTATTTCTTAGAAGCTTGGCAACCCATCTCAATGAAAGTGCTTTCCACAGTCTGTGCCTAGGGCTACTTGAAGAGGAAACAAACCATAGAGACAAAACTGAGAACTCCTTTATTTTGTCAAGTTTCAAAGAGCTACTACAAACCATGTTGGATTTACAGTTCCAAATTCATCTATCTATATGGGAGAGAACAGAGGGAACCCTAAATATAAAAACTGCTACTGTAGACGAACGCTTCAACCTAAAAGAACAAAATTTGGTGAACCAAGTGGGATTTGTGTACTGATCATTACCACCAAGTATTATCAAGATTGGGTGAAAAAATATTTGCTGATATTTCGGAAACTCGTTATTTCGTAGAAGCTTGGCAACCCCTCTCAATGAAAGTGCTTTTCCACAGTCTGTGCCTTGGGCTACATGAAGAGGAAACAAATCATAGAGACAAAACTGAGAACTCCTTTATTTTGTCAAGTTTCAAGGAGCTACTACAAAGCATGTTGGATTTAGAGTTCCAAATTCATCTATCTATATAGGAGAGAACAGAGGGAAACCTAAATATAAAAACTGCCTCTGTAGACGAACGCTTCAACCTAGGAGAACAAAATTTGGTGAGCCAAGTGGGATTTGTGTACTGATCATTACCACCAAGTATCATCAAGATTGGGTGAAAAAATATTTGCTGGTATTTCGGAAACTCGTGATTTCTTAGAAGCTTGGGAACCCCTCTCAATGAAATTGCTTTTCCACAGTCTGTGCCTAGGGCTACTTGAAGAGGAAACAAACCATAGCGAAAAAACTGAGAACTCCTTTATTTTGTCAAGTTTCAAAGAGCTACTACAAACCATGTTGAATTTAGAGTTCCAAATTCATCTATCTGTGTAGGAGAAACAGAGGGAAACCTAAATATATAAACTGCTACTGTACAGGAACGCTTCAACATAGAAGAACAAAATTTGGTGAGCCAAGTGGGATTTGTGTACTGATCATTAGCAGGAAGTATCATCAAGATTGGGTGAAAAAATATTTGGTGGTATTTCGGAAACTCGTTATTTCTTAGTAGCTTGGCAACCCCTCTCAATGAAAGTGCTTTTCCACAGTCTGTGCCTAGGGCTACTTGAAGAGGAAACAAACCATAGAGACAAATCTGAGAACTCCTTTATTTTGTCAAGTTTCAAAGAGGTACTACAAACCATGTTGGATTTAGAGTTCCAAATTCATCTATCTATATAGGAGAGAACAGAGAGAAACCTAAATATAAAAACTGCGACTGTAGACGAACGCTTCAACCTAGAAGAACAAAATTTGGTGAGCCAAGTGAGATTTGTGTACTGATCGTTACCACCAAGTATCAACAAGATTGTGTGAAAAAATATTTGCTGGTATTTCGGAATCTCGTTATTTCTTAGAAGCTTGGCAACCCATCTCAATGAAAGTGCTTTCCACAGTCTGTGCCTAGGGCTACTTGAAGAGGAAACAAACCATAGAGACAAAACTGAGAACTCCTTTATTTTGTAAAGTTTCAAAGAGCTACTACAAACCATGTTGGATTTAGAGTTCCAAATTCATCTTTCTATATAGGAGAGAACAGAGGGAAACCTAAATATAAAAACTGCTACTGTAGACGAACGCTTCAACCTAGAAGAACAAAATTTGGTGAGCCAAGTGGGATTTGTGTACTGATCATTACCACCAAGATTCATCAAGATTGGGTGAAAAAATATTTGCTGGTATTTCGGAAACTCGTGATTTCTTAGAAGCTTGGGAACCCCTCTCAATGAAAGTGCTTTTCCACAGTCTGTGCCTAGGGCTACTTGAAGAGGAAACAAACCATAGCGACAAAACTGAGAACTCCTTTATTTTGTCAAGTTTCAAAGAGCTACTACAAACCATGTTGGATTTAGAGTTCCAAATTCATCTTTCTATATAGGAGAGAACAGAGGGAGACCTAAATATAAAAACTGCTACTGTAGACGAACGCTTCAACCTAGAAGAGCAAAATTTGGTGAGCCAAGTGGGATTTGTGTACTGATCATTACCACCAAGTATCATCAAGATTGGGTGAAAAAATATTTGCTGGTATTTCGGAAACTCGTTATTTCGTAGAAGCTCGGCAACCCCTCTCAATGAAAGTGCTTTCCACAGTCTGTGCCTAGGGCTACTTGGAGAGGAAACAAACCATAGAGACAAAACTGAGAACTCCTTTATTTTGTCAAGTTTCAAAGAGCTACTACAAACCATGTTGGATTTAGAGTTCCAAATTCATCTATCTGTATAGGAGAGAACAGAGGGAAACCTAAATATAAAAACTGCTACTGTACACGAACGCGTCAACCTAGAAGAACTAAATTTGGTGAGCCAAGTGAGATTTGTGTACTGATCATTACCACCAAGTATCATCAAGATTGGGTCAAAAAATATTTGCTGGTATTTCGGAAACTCGTTATTTCTTAGAAGCTTGGCAACCCCTCTCAATGAAAGTGCTTTTCCACAGTCTGTGCCTAGGACTACTTGAAGAGGAAACAAACCATAGAGAAAAATCTGTGAACTCCTTTATTTTGTCAAGTTTCAAAGAGCTACTACAAACCATGTTGGATTTAGAGTTCCAAATTCATCTATCTATATAGGAGAGAACAGAGAGAAACCTAAATATAAAAACTGTACTGTAGACGAACGCTTCAACCTAGAAGAACAAAATTTGGTGAGCCAAGTGGGATTTGTGTACTGATCATTACCACCAAGTATCAAAAAGATTGTGTGAAAAAATATTAGCTGGTATTTCGGAAACTTTTTATTTCTTAGAATCTTGGCAACCCATCTCAATGAAAGTGCTTTCCACAGTCTGTGCCTAAGACTACTTGAAGAGGAAACAAACCATAGAGACAAAACTGAGAACTCCTTTATTTTGTCAAGTTTCAAAGAGCTACTACAAACCATGTTGGATTTACAGTTCCAAATTCATCTATCTATATGGGAGAGAACAGAGGGAACCCTAAATATAAAAACTGCTACTGTAGACGAACGCTTCAACCTAAAAGAACAAAATTTGGTGAACCAAGTGGGATTTGTGTACTGATCATTACCACCAAGTATTATCAAGATTGGGTGAAAAAATATTTGCTGGTATTTCGGAAACTCGTTATTTCGTAGAAGCTTGGCAACCCCTCTCAATGAAAGTGCTTTTCCACAGTCTGTGCCTTGGGCTACATGAAGAGGAAACAAATCATAGAGACAAAACTGAGAACTCCTTTATTTTGTCAAGTTTCAAGGAGCTACTACAAAGCATGTTGGATTTAGATTTCCAAATTCATCTATCTATATAGGAGAGAACAGAGGGAAACCTAAATATAAAATCTGCTACTGTAGACGAACGCTTCAACTTAGAAGAACAAAATTTGGTAAGCCAAGTGGGATTTGTGTACTGATCATTACCACCAAGTATCATCAAGATTGGGTGAAAAAATATTTGCTGGTATTTCGGAAACGCGTTATTTCTTAGAAGCTTGGCAACCCCTCTCAATGAAAGTGCTTTTCCCCAGTTTGTGCCTAGGGCTACTTGAAGAGGAAACAAACCATAGAGACAAATCTGAGAACTCCTTTAGTTTGTCATGTTTCAAATAGCTACTACAAACCATGTTGGATTTAGTGTTCCAAATTCATCTATCTGTATAGGAGAGAACAGAGTGAAACCTAAATATAAAACTGCTACTGTACACGAACGCTTCAACCTAGAAGAACAAAATTTGGTGAGCCAAGTGGGATTTATGTACTGATCATTACCACCAAGTATCAACAAGATTGTGTGAAAAAATATTTGCTGGTATTTCGGAAACTCGTTATTTCTTAGAAGCTTGGCAACCCCTCTCAATGAAAGTGCTTTTCCACAGTCTGTGCCTAGGGCTACTTGAAGAGGAAACAAACCATAGAGACAAATCTGAGAACTCCTTTATTTTGTCAAGTTTCAAAGAGCTACTACAAACCATGTTGGATTTAGAGTTCCAAATTCATCTATCTATATGGGAGAGAACAGAGGGAAACCTAAATATAAAAACTGCTACTGTAGACGAACGCTTCAACCTAAAAGAACAAAATTTGGTGAGCCAAGTGGGATTTGTGTACTGATCATTACCACAAAGTATTATCAACATTGGGAGAAAAAATATTTGCTGGTATTCGGAAACTAGTAATTTCTTAGAAGCTTGGCAACCCATCTCAATGAAAGTGCTTTTCCACAGTCTGTGCCTAGGGCTACTTGAAGAGGAAACAAACCATAGCTACAAAACTGAGAACTCCTTTATTTTGTCAAGTTTCAAAGAGCTACTACAAACTTGTTGGATTTAGAGTTCCAAATTCATCTTTCTATATAAAAGAGAACAGAGGGAAACCTAAATATAAAAACTGCTACTGTAGACGAACACTTCAACCTAGAAGAACAAAATTTGGTGAGCCAAGTGGGATTTGTGTACTGATCATTACCACCAAGTATCATCAAGATTGGGTGAAAAAATATTTGCTGGTATTTCGGAAACTCGTGATTTCTTAGAAGCTTGGGAACCACTCTCAATTAAAGTGCTTTTCCACAGTCTGTGCCTAGGGCTACTTGAAGAGGAAACAAACCATAGCGACAAAACTGAGAACTTTTTTATTTTGTCAAGTTTCAAAGAGCTACTACAAACCATGTTGGATTTAGAGTTCCAAATTCATCTTTCTATATAGGAGAGAACAGAGGGAAACCTAAATATAAAAACTGCTACTGTACACGAACGCTTCAACCTAGAAGAACTAAATTTGGTGAGCCAAGTGGGATTTGTGTACTGATTATTAGCAACAAGTATCATCAAGATTGGATGAAAAAATATTTGCTGGTATTTCGGAAACTCGTGATTTCTTAGAAGCTTGGCAACCCCTCTCAATGAAAGTGCTTTTCCACTGTCTGTGCCTAGGGCTACTTGAAGAGGAAACAAACCATAGCGACAAAACTGAAAACTCCTTTATTTTGTCAAGTTTCAAAGAGCTACTACAAACCATGTTGGATTTAGAGTTCCAAATTCATCTTTCTATATAGGCGAGAACAGAGGGAAACCTAAATATAAAAACTGCTACTGTACACGAACGCTTCAACCTAGAAGAACAAAATTTGGTGAGCCAAGTGGGATTTGTGTACTGATCATTACCACCAAGTATCAACAAGATTGTGTGAAAAAATATTTGCTGGTATTTCGGAAACTCGTTATTTCTTAGAAGCTTGGCAACCCATCTCAATGAAAGTGCTTTCCACAGTCTGTGCCTAGGGCTACTTGAAGAGGAAACAAACCATAGAGACAAAACTGAGAACTCCTTTATTTTGTCAAGTTTCAGAGAGCTACTACAAACCATGTTGGATTTAGAGTTCCAAATTCATCTATCTATATAGGAGAGAACAGAGTTAAACCTAAATATAAAAACTGCTACTGTAGACGAACGCTTCAACCTAGAAGAACAAAATTTGGTGAGTCAAGTGGGATTTGTGTACTGATCATTACCACCAAGAATCATCAAGATTGGGTGAAAAAATATTTGCTGGTATTTCGGAAACTCGTTATTTCTTAGAAGCTTTGCAACCCCTCTCAATGAAAGTGCTTTTCCACAGTCTGTGCCTAGGGCTACTTGAAGAGGAAACAAACCATAGCGACAAAACTGAGAACTCCTTTATTTTGTCAACTTTCAAAGAGCTACTACAAACTTGTTGGATTTAGAGTTCCAAATTCATCTTTCTATACAGGAGAGAACAGCGGGAAACCTAAATATAAAAACAGCTACTGTAGACGAACGCTTCAACCTAGAAGAACAAAATTTGGTGAGCCAAGTGGGATTTGTGTACTGATCATTAGCAGCAAGTATCATCAAGATTGGGTGAAAAAATATTTGCTGGTATTTCGGAAACTCGTAATTTCTTAGAAGCTTGGCAACCCCTCTCAATAAAATTGCTTTTCTAGAGTCTGTGCCTGGGGCTACTTGAACAGGAAACAAACCATAGAGACAAAACTGAGAACTCATTAATTTTGTCAAGTTTCAAAGTGCTACTACAAACCATGTTGGATTTAGAGTTCCAAATTCATCTATCTGTATAGGAGAGAACAGAGGGAAACCTAAATATAAAAACTGCTACTGTACACGAACGCTTCAACCTAGAAGAACAAAATTTGGTGAGCCAAGTGGGATTTGTGTACTGATCATTAGCACCAAGTATCATCAAGATTGGGTGAAAAAATATTTGCTGGTATTTCGGAAACTCGTTATTTCTTAGAAGCTTGGCAACCCATCTCAATGAAAGTGCTTTCCACAGTCTGTGCCCAGGGCTACTTGAAGATGAAACAAACCATAGAGACAAAACTGAGAACCCCTTTATTTTGTCAAGTTTCAAAGAGCTACTACAAACCATGTTGGATTTAGAGTTCCAAATTCATCTATCTATATAGGAGAGAACAGAGGAAAACCTAAATATAAAAACTGCTACTGTACACGAATGCTTCATCCTAGATGAACAAAAATTGGTTAGCCAAGTGGGATTTGTGTGCTGATCATTACCACCAAGTATCATCAAGTTTGGGTGAAAAAATATTTGCTGGTATTTCGGAAACTCGATATTTCTTAGAAGATTGGCAACCCATCTCAATGAAAGTGTTTTTCCACAGTCTGTTCCTAGGGCTACTTGAAGAGGAAACAAACCAGAGAGACAAAACTGAGAACTCCTTTATTTTGTCACGTTTCAAAGAGCTACTACAAACCATGTTGGATTTAGAGTTCCAAATTCATCTATCTGTGTAAGAGAGAACAGAGTGAAACCTAAATATAAAAACTGCTACTGTAGACGAACGCTTCAACCTAGAAGAACAAAATTTGGTGAGCCAAGTGGGATTTGTGTACTGATCATTACCACCAAGTATCATCAAGATTGGGTAAAAAAATATTTGCTGGTATTTCAGAAACTCGTTATTTATAAGAAGCTTGGCAACCAATCTCAATGAAAGTGCTTTCCACAGTCTGCGCCTAGGGCTACTTTAAGAGGAAGCAAACCATAGAGACAAAACTGAGAACTCCTTTATTTTGTCAAGTTTCAAAGAGCTACTACAAACCATGTTGGATTTAGAGTTCCAAATTCATCTATCTATATAGGAGAGAACAGAGGGAAACCTAAATATAAAAACTGCTACTGTACACGAATGCTTCATCCTAGATGAACAAAAATTGGTTAGCCAAGTGGGATTTGTGTGCTGATCATTACCACCAAGTATCATCAAGTTTGGATTTAAAAATATTTGCTGGTATTTCGGAAACTCGTGATTTCTTAGAAGCTTGGGAACCCCTCTCAATGAAAGTGCTTTTCACAGTCTGTGCCTAGGGCTACTTGAAGAGGAAACAAACCATAGCGAAAAAACTGAGAACTCCATTATTTTGTCAAGTTTCAAAGAGCTACTACAAACCATGTTTAATTTAGAGTTCCAAATTCATCTATCTGTATAGGAGAGAACAGAGGGAAACCTAAATATAAAAACTGCTACTGTACACGAAAGCTTCAACCTAGAACAACAAAATTTGGTGAGCCAAGTGGTATTTGTGTACTGATCATTAGCAACAAGTATCATCAAGATTGGGTGAAAAAACATTTGGTGGTATTTCGGAAACTCGATATTTCTTAGAAGCTTGGCAACCCCTCTCAATGAAAGTGCTTTTCCACAGTCTGTGCCTAGGGCTACTTGAAGAGGAAACAAACCATAGAGACAAATCTGAGAACTCCTTTATTTTGTCAAGTTTCAAAAACTACTACAAACCATGTTGGATTTAGAGTTCCAAATTCATCTTTCTATATAGGAGAGAACAGAGAGAAACCTAAATATAAAAACTGCTACTGTAGACGAACGCTTCAACCTAGAAGAACAAAATTTGGTGAGCCAAGTGGGATTTGTGTACTGATCATTACCACCAAGTATCAACAAGATTGTGTGAAAAAATATTTGCTGGTGTTTCGGAATCTCGTTATTTCTTAGAAGCTTGGCAACCCATCTCAATGAAAGTGCTTTCCACAGTCTGTGCCTAGGGCTACTTGAAGAGGAAACAAACCATAGAGACAAAACTGAGAACTCCTTTATTTTGTCAAGTTTCAAAGAGCTACTACAAACCATGTTGGATTTAGAGTTCCAAATTCATCTTTCTATATAGGAGAGAACAGAGGGAAACCTAAATATAAAAACTGCTACTGTAGACGAACGCTTCAACCTAGAAGAACAAAATTTGGTGAGCCAAGTGGGATTTGTGTACTGATCATTACCACCAAGTATCATCAAGATTGGGTGAAAAAATATTTGCTGGTATTTCGGAAACTCGTGATTTCTTAGAAGCTTGGGAACCACTCTCAATTAAAGTGCTTTTCCACAGTCTGTGCCTAGGGCTACTTGAAGAGGAAACAAACCATAGCGACAAAACAGAGAACTCCTTTATTTTTTCAAGTTTCAAAGAGCTACTACAAACCATGTTGGATTTAGAGTTCCAAATTAATCTTTCTATATAGGAGAGAACAGAGGGAAACCTAAATATAAAAACTGCTACTGTAGACGAGCGCTTCAACCTAGAAGAACAAAATTTGGTGAGCCAAGTGGGATTTGTGTACTGATCATTGGCACTAAGTATCATCAAGATTGGGTGAAAAAATATTTGCTGTTATTTCGGAAACTCGTGATTTCTTAGAAGCTTGGCAACATCTCTCAATGAAAGTGCTTTTCCACAGTCTGTGCCTAGGGCTACTTGAAGAGGAAACAAACCATAGCGACAAAACTGAGAACTCCTTTATTTTGTCAAGTTTCAAAGAGCTACTACAAACCATGTTGGATTTAGAGTTCCAAATTCATCTTTCTATATAGGAGAGAACAGAGGGAAACCTAAATATAAAAACTGCTACTGTAGACGAATGCTTCAACCTAGAAGAACAAAATTTGGTGAGCCAAGTGGGATTTGTGTACTGATCATTACCACCAAGTATCATCAAGATTGGGTGAAAAAATATTTGCTGGTATTTCGGAAACTCGTTAATTCTTAGAAGCTTGGCAACCCCTCTCAATGAAAGTGCTTTTCCACAGTCTGTGCCTTAGGCTACATGAAGAGGAAACAAACCATAGAGACAAAACTGAGAACTCCTTTATTTTGTCAAGTTTCAAGGAGCTACTACAAAGCATGTTGGATTTAGATTTCCAAATTCATCTATCTATATAGGAGAGAACAGAGGGAAACCTAAATATAAAAACTGCTACTGTAGACGAACGCTTCAACCTAGAAGAACAAAATTTGGTGAGCCAAGTGGGATTTGTGTACTGATCATTACCACCAAGTATCATCAAGATTGGGTGAAAAAATATTTGCTGGTATTTCAGAAACTCGTTATTTCTTAGAAGCTTGGCAACCCCTCTCAATGAAATTGCTTTTCCACAGTCTGTGCCTAGGGCTACTTGAAGAGGAAACAAACCATAGCGAAAAAACTGAGAACTCCTTTATTTGTCAAGTTTCAAAGAGCTACTACAAACCATGTTGGATTTAGAGTTCCAAATTCATCTATCTGTATAGGAGAGAACAGAGGGAAACCTAAATATAAAAACTGCTACTGTACACGAACGCTTCAACCTAGAAGAACAAAATTTGGTGAGCCAAGTGGGATTTGTGTACTGATCATTAGCAATAAGTATCATCAAGATTGGGTGAAAAAATATTTGGTGGTATTTCGGAAACTCGTTATTTCTTAGTAGCTTGGCAACCCCTCTCAATGAAAGTGCTTTTCCACAGTCTGTGCCTAGGGCTACTTGAAGAGGAAACAAACCATAGAGACAAACCTGACAACTCCTTTATTTTGTCAAGTTTCAAAGAGCTACTACAAACCATGTTGGATTTAGAGTTCCAAATTCATCTATCTATATAGGAGAGAACAGAGAGAAACCTAAATATAAAAACTGTACTGTAGACGAACGCTTCAACCTAGAAGAACAAAATTTTGTGAGCCAAGTGGGATTTGTGTACTGATCATTACCACCAAGTATCAAAAAGATTGTGTGAAAAAATATTAGCTGGTATTTCGGAAACTTGTTATTTCTTAGAAGCTTGGCAACCCATCTCAATGAAAGTGCTTTCCACAGTCTGTGCCTAGGGCTACTTGAAGAGGAAACAAACCATAGAGACAAAACTGAGAACTCCTTTATTTTGTCAAGTTTCAAAGAGCTACTACAAACCATGTTGGATTTAGAGTTCCAAATTCATCTATCTATATGGGAGAGAACAGAGGGAACACTAAATATAAAAACTGCTACTGTAGACGAACGCTTCAACCTAAAAGAACAAAATTTGGTGAACCAAGTGGGATTTGTGTACTGATCATTACCACCAAGTATCATCAAGATTGGGTGAAAAAATATTTGCTGGTATTTCGGAAACTCGTGATTTCTTAGAAACTTGGGAACCCCTCTCAATGAAAGTGCTTTTCCACAGTCTGTGCCTAGGGCTACTTGAAGAGGAAACAAACCATAGCGACAAAACTGAGAACTCCTTTATTTTGTCAAGTTTCAAAGAGCTACTACAAACCATGTTGGATTTAGAGTTCCAAATTCATCTTTCTATATAGGAGAGAACAGAGGGAAACCTAAATATAAAAACTGCTACTGTAGACGAACGCTTCAACCTAGAAGAGCAAAATTTGGTGAGCTAAGTGGGATTTGTGTACTGATCATTACCACCAAGTATCATCAAGATTGGGTGAAAAAATATTTGCTGGTATTTCGGAAACTCGTTATTTTGTAGAAGCTCGGCAACCCCTCTCAATGAAAGTGCTTTCCACAGTCTGTGCCTAGGGCTACTTGGAGAGGAAACAAACCATAGAGACAAAACTGAGAACTCCTTTATTTTGTCAAGTTTCAAAGAGCTACTACAAACCATGTTGGATTTAGAGTTCCAAATTCATCTATCTGTATAGGAGAGAACAGAGGGAAACCTAAATATAAAAACTGCTACTGTACACGAACGCGTCAACCTAGAAGAACTAAATTTGGTGAGCCAAGTGAGATTTGTGTACTGATCATTACCACCAAGTATCATCAAGATTGGGTCAAAAAATATTTGCTGGTATTTCGGAAACTCGTTATTTCTTAGAAGCTTGGCAACCCCTCTCAATGAAAGTGCTTTTCCACAGTCTGTGCCTAGGACTACTTGAAGAGGAAACAAACCATAGAGACAAATCTGAGAACTCCTTTATTTTGTCAAGTTTCAAAGAGCTACTACAAACCATGTTGGATTTAGAGTTCCAAATTCATCTATCTATATAGGAGAGAACAGAGAGAAACCTAAATATAAAAACTGTACTGTAGACGAACGCTTCAACCTAGAATAACAAAATTTTGTGAGCCAAGTGGGATTTGTGTACTGATCATTACCACCAAGTATCAAAAAGATTGTGTGAAAAAATATTAGCTGGTATTTCAGAAACTTGTTATTTCTCAGAAGCTTGGCAACCCATCTCAATGAAAGTGCTTTCCACAGTCTGTGCCTTGGGCTACATGAAGAGGAAACAAACCATAGAGACAAAACTCAGAATTCCTTTATTTTGTCAAGTTTCAAAGAGCTACTACAAACCATGTTGGATTTAGAGTTCCAAATTCATCTATCTATATGGGAGAGAACAGAGGGAACCCTAAATATAAAAACTGCTACTGTAGACAAACGCTTCAACCTAAAAGAACAAAATTTGGTGAACCAAGTGGGATTTGTGTACTGATCATTACCACCAAGTATTATCAAGATTGGGTGAAAAAATATTTGCTGGTATTTCGGAAACTCGTTATTTCGTAGAAGCTTGGCAACCCCTCTCAATGAAAGTGCTTTTCCACAGTCTGTGCCTTGGGCTACATGAAGAGGAAACAAATCATAGAGACAAAACTGAGAACTCCTTTATTTTGTCAAGTTTCAAGGAGCTACTACAAAGCATGTTGGATTTAGATTTCCAAATTCATCTATCTATATAGGAGAGAACAGAGGGAAACCTAAATATAAAATCTGCTACTGTAGACGAACGCTTCAACTTAGAAGAAAAAAATTTGGTAAGCCAAGTGGGATTTGTGTACTGATCATTACCACCAAGTATCATCAAGATTGGGTGAAAAAATATTTGCTGGTATTTCGGAAACGCGTTATTTCTTAGAAGCTTGGCAACCCCTCTCAATGAAAGTGCTTTTCCCCAGTTTGTGCCTAGGGCTACTTGAAGAGGAAACAAACCATAGAGACAAATCTGAGAACTCCTTTAGTTTGTCATGTTTCAAATAGCTACTACAAACCATGTTGGATTTAGTGTTCCAAATTCATCTATCTGTATAGGAGAGAACAGAGTGAAACCTAAATATAAAACTGCTACTGTACACGAACGCTTCAACCTAGAAGAACAAAATTTGGTGAGCCAAGTGGGATTTATGTACTGATCATTACCACCAAGTATCAACAAGATTGTGTGAAAAAATATTTGCTGGTATTTCGGAAACTCGTTATTTCTTAGAAGCTTGGCAACCCCTCTCAATGAAAGTGCTTTTCCACAGTCTGTGCCTAGGGCTACTTGAAGAGGAAACAAACCATAGCTACAAAACTGAGAACTCCTTTATTTTGTCAAGTTTCAAAGAGCTACTACAAACTTGTTGGATTTAGAGTTCCAAATTCATCTTTCTATATAAAAGAGAACAGAGGGAAAAATAAATATAAAAACTGCTACTGTAGACGAACACTTCAACCTAGAAGAACAAAATTTGGTGAGCCAAGTGGGATTTGTGTACTGATCATTACCACCAAGTATCATCAAGATTGGGTGAAATAATATTTGCTGGTATTTCGGAAACTCGTGATTTCTTAGAAGCTTGGGAACCACTCACAATTAAAGTGCTTTTCCACAGTCTGTGCCTAGGGCTACTTGAAGAGGAAACAAACCATAGCGACAAAACTGAGAACTTTTTTATTTTGTCAAGTTTCAAAGAGCTACTACAAACCATGTTGGATTTAGAGTTCCAAATTAATCTTTCTATATAGGAGAGAACAGAGGGAAACCTAAATATAAAAACTGCTACTGTACACGAACGCTTCAACCTAGAAGAACTAAATTTGGTGAGCCAAGTGGGATTTGTGTACTGATTATTAGCAACAAGTATCATCAAGATTGGATGAAAAAATATTTGCTGGTATTTCGGAAACTCGTGATTTCTTAGAAGCTTGGCAACCCCTCTCAATGAAAGTGCTTTTCCACTGTCTGTGCCTAGGGCTACTTGAAGAGGAAACAAACCATAGCGACAAAACTGAAAACTCCTTTATTTTGTCAAGTTTCAAAGAGCTACTACAAACCATGTTGGATTTAGAGTTCCAAATTCATCTTTCTATATAGGAGAGAACAGAGGGAATCCTAAATATAAAAACTGCTACTGTAGACGAACGCTTCAACCTAGAAGAACAAAATTTGGTGAGCCAAGTGGGATTTGTGTCCTGATCATTACCACCAAGTATCATCAAGATTGGGTGAAAAAATATTTGCTGGTATTTCGGAAACTCGTTATTTCGTAGAAGCTTGGCAACCCCTCTCAATGAAAGTGCTTTCCACAGTCTGTTCCTAGGGCTACTTGAAGAGGATACAAACCATAGAGACAAAACTGAGAACTCCTTTATTTTGTCAAGTTTCAAAGAGCTACTACAAACCATGTTGGATTTAGAGTTCCAAATTCATCTATCTGTATAGGAGAGAACAGAGGGAAACCTAAATATAAAAACTGCTACTGTACACGAACGCTTCAACATAGAAGAACAAAATTTGGTGAGCCAAGTGGGATTTGTGTACTGATCATTAGCAACAAGTATCATCAAGATTGGGTGAAAAAATATTTGCTGGTATTTCGGAAACTCGTTATTTCTTAGAAGCTTAGCAACCCCTCTCAATGAAAGTGCTTTTCCACAGTCTGTGCTTAGGGCTCCTTGAAGAGGAAACAAAGCATAGAGACAAATCTGAGAACTCCTTTATTTTGACAAGTTTCAAAGAGCTACTACAAACCATGTTGGATTTAGAGTTCCAAATTCATCTATCTATATAGGAGAGAACAGAGAGAAACCTAAATATAAAAACTGCTACTGTAGACGAACGCTTCAACATAGAAGAACAAAATGTGGTGAGCCAAGTGGGATTTGTGTACTGATCATTACCACCAAGTATCAATAAGATTGTGTGAAAAAATATTTGCTGGTATTTCGGAAACTCGTTATTTCTTAGAAGCTTGGCAACCCATCTCAATGAAAGTGCTTTCCACAGTCTGTGCCTAGGGCTACTTGAAGAGGAAACAAACCATAGAGACAAAACTGAGAACTCCTTTATTTTGTCAAGTTTCAGAGAGCTACTACAAACCATGTTGGATTTAGAGTTCCAAATTCATCTATCTATATAGGAGAGAACAGAGTTAAACCTAAATATAAAAACTGCTACTGTAGACGAACGCTTCAACCTAGAAGAACAAAATTTGGTGAGTCAAGTGGGATTTGTGTACTGATCATTACCACCAAGTATCATCAAGATTGGGTGAAAAAATATTTTCTGGTATTTCGGAAACTCGTAATTTCTTAGAAGCTTGGCAACCCCTCTCAATGAAAGTGCTTTTCCACAGTCTGTGCCTAGGGCTACTTGAAGAGGAAACAAACCATAGCGACAAAACTGAGAACTCCTTTATTTTGTCAACTTTCAAAGAGCTACTACAAACTTGTTGGATTTAGAGTTCCAAATTCAACTTTCTATACAGGAGAGAACAGAGGGAAACCTAAATATAAAAACTGCTACTGTAGACGAACGCTTCAACCTAGAAGAACAAAATTTGGTGAGCCAAGTGGGATTTGTGTACTGATCATTAGCAGCAAGTATCATCAAGATTGGGTGAAAAAATATTTGCTGGTATTTCGGAAACTCGTAATTTCTTAGAAGCTTGGCTACCCCTCTCAATAAAAGTGCTTTTCTAGAGTCTGTGCCTGGGGCTACTTGAACAGGAAACAAACCATAGAGACAAAACTGAGAACTCATTAATTTTGTCAAGTTTCAAAGTGCTACTACAAACCATGTTGGATTTAGAGTTCCAAATTCATCTATCTGTATAGGAGAGAACAGAGGGAAACCTAAATATAAAAACTGCTACTGTACACGAACGCTTCAACCTAGAAGAACAAAATTTGGTGAGCCAAGTGGGATTTGTGTACTGATCATTAGCACCAAGTATCATCAAGATTGGGTGAAAAAATATTTGCTGGTATTTCGGAAACTCGTTATTTCTTAGAATCTTGGCAACCCATCTCAATGAAAGTGCTTTTCACAGTCTGTGCCCAGGGCTACTTGAAGATGAAACAAACCATAGAGACAAAACTGAGAACTCCTTTATTTTGTCAAGTTTCAAAGAGCTACTACAAACCATGTTGGATTTAGAGTTCCAAATTCATCTATCTCTATAGGAGAGAACAAAGTAAAACCTAAATATAAAAACTGCTACTGTAGACGAACGCTTCAACCTAGAAGAACAAAATTTGGTGAGCCAAGTGGGATTTGTGTACTGATCATTACCACCAAGTATCATCAAGATTGGGTGAAAAAATATTTTCTGGTATTTCGGAAACTCGTAATTTCTTAGAAGCTTGGCAACCCCTCTAAATGAAAGTGCTTTTCCACAGTCTGTGCCTAGGGCTACTTGAAGAGGAAACAAACAATAGCGACAAAACTGAGAACTCCTTTATTTTGTCAAGTTTCAAAGAGCTACTACAAACTTGTTGGATTTAGAGTTCCAAATTCATCTTTCTATATAGGAGAGAACAGAGGGAAACCTAAATATAAAAACTGCTACTGTAGACGAACGCTTCAACCTAGAAGAACAAAATTTGGTGAGCCAAGTGGGATTTCTGTACTGATCATTAGCACCAAGTATCATCAAGATTGGGTGAAAAAATATTTGCTGGTATTTCGGAAACTCGTAATTTCTTAGAAGCTTGGCAAACAATCTCAATGAAAGTGCTTTTCCACAGTCTGTGCCTAGGGCTACTTGAAGAGGAAACAAACCATAGAGACAAAACTGAGAACTTCTTTATTTTGTCAAGTTTCAAAGAGCTACTACAAACTTGTTGGATTTAGAGTTCCAAATTCATCTTTCTATATAGGAGAGAACAGAGGGAAAAATAAATATAAAAACTGCTATTGTAGACGAACGCTTCAACCTAGAAGAACAAAATTTGGTGAGCCAAGTGGGATTTGTGTACCGATCATTAGCACCAAGTATCATCAAGATTGGGTGAAAAAATATTTGCTGGTATTTCGGAAATCGTAATTTCTTAGAAGCTTGGCAACCCCTCTCAATGAAAGTGCTTTTCCAGAGTCTGTGCCTAGGGCTACTTGAACAGGAAACAAACCATAGAGACAAAACTGAGAACTCATTTATTTTGTCAAGTTTCAAAGAGCTACTACAAATCATGTTGGATTTAGAGTTCCAAATCATCTATCTGTATAGGAGAGAACAGAGGGAAACCTAAATATAAAAACTGCTACTGTACACGAACGCTTCAACCTAGAAGAACAAAACTTGGTGAGCCAAGTGCGATTTGTGTACTGATCATTAGCAAGAAGTATCAACAAGATTGTGTGAAAAAAATATTTGCTGGTATTTCGGAAACTCGTTATTTCGTAGAAGCTTGGCAACCCATCTCAATGAAAGTGCTTTCCACAGTCTGTGCCTAGGGCTACTTGAAGAGGAAACAAACCATAGAGACAAAACTGAGAACTCCTTTATTTTGTCAAGTTTCAAAGAGCTACTACAAACCATGTTGGATTTACAGTTCCAAATTCATCTATCTATATAGGAGAGAACAGAGTGAAACCTAAATATAAAAACTGCTACTGTAGACGAACACTTCAACCTAGAAGAACAAAATTTGGTGAGCCAAGTGGGATTTGTGTACTGATCATTATCACTAAGTATCAACAAGATTGTGTGAAATAATATTTGCTGGTATTTCTGAAACTCGTTATTTCTTAGAACCTTGGCAACCCATCTCAATGAAAGTGCTTTCCACAGTCTGTGCCTAGGGCTACTTTAAGAGGAAGCAAACCATAGAGACAAAACTGAGAACTCCTTTATTTGGTCAAGTTTCAAAGAGCTACTACAGACCATGTTGGATTTAGAGTTCCAAATTCATCTATTTATATAGGAGAGAACAGAGGGAAACCTAAATATAAAAACTGCTACTGTACACGAATGCTTCATGCTAGATGAACAAAAATTGTTTAGCCAAGTGGGATTTGTGTGCTGATCATTACCACCAAGTATCATCAAGTTTGGGTGAAAAAATACTTGCTGGTATTTCGGAAACTCGATATTTCTTAGAAGCTTGGCAACCCATCTCAATGAAAGTGCTTTTCCACAGTCTGTTCCTAGGGCTACTTGAAGAGGAAACAAACCAGAGAGACAAAACTGAGAACTCCTTTATTTTGTCAAGTTTCAAAGAGCTACTACAAAAAATGTTGGATTTAGAGTTCCAAATTCATCTATCTGTGTAGGAGAGAACAGAGGGAAACCTAAACATAAAAACTGCTACTGTAGACGAACGCTTCAACCTAGAAGAACAAAATTTGGTAAGCCAAGTGGGATTTGTGTACTGATCATTACCACCAAGTATCAACAAGATTGTGTGAAAAAATATTTGCTGGTATTTCGGAAACTCGTTATTTCTTAGAAGCTTGGCAAGCCATCTCAATGAAAGTGCTTTCCACAGTCTGTGCCTAGGGCTACTTGAAGAGGAAACAAACCATAGAGACAAAACTGAGAACTCCTTTATTTTGTCAAGTTTCAAAGAGCTACTACAAACCATGTTGGATTTAGAGTTCCAAATTCCTCTATCTATATATGAGAGAACAGAGTGAAACCTAAATATAAAAACTGCTACTGTAGACGAACGCTTCAACCTAGAAGAACAAAATTTGGTGAGCCAAGTGGGATTTGTGTACTGATCATTACCACCAAGTATCATCAAGATTGGGTGAAAAAATATTTGCTGGTATTTCGGAAACTCGTGATTTCTTAGAAGCTTGGGAACCCCTCTCAATGAAAGTGCTTTTCCACAGTCTGTGCCTAGGGCTACTTGAAGAGGAAACAAACCATAGCGACAAAACTGAGAACTGCTTTATTTTGTCAAGTTTCAAAGAGCTACTACAAACCATGTTGGATTTAGAGTTCCAAATTCATCTTTCTATATAGGAGAGAACAGAGGGAAACCTAAATATAAAAACTGCTACTGTAGACGAACACTTCAACCTAGAAGAACAAAATTTGGTAAGCCACGTGGGATTTGTGTACTGATCAATACCACCAAGTATCATCAAGATTGGGTGAAAAAATATTTGCTGGTATTTCGGAAACTCGTTATTTCTTAGAAGCTTGGCAACCCCTCGAAGTGAAAGTGCTTTTCCACAGTATGTGCCTAGGGCTACTTGAAGAGGAAACAAACCATAGAGACAAATCTGAGAACTCCTTTATTTTGTCAAGTTTCAAAGAGCTACTACAAACCATGTTGGATTTAGAGTTCCAAATTCATCTATCTATATAGGAGAGAACAGAGAGAAACCTAAATATAAAAACTGCTACTGTAGACGAACGCTTCAACCTAGAAAAACAAAATTTGGTGCGCCAAGTGGGATTTGTGTACTGATCATTACCACCAAGTATCAAAAAGATTGTTGAAAAAATATTTGCTGGTATTTCGGAAACTCGTTATTTCTTAGAAGCTTGGCAACCCATCTCAATGAAAGTGCTTTCCACAGTCTGTGCCTAGGGCTACTTGAAGAGGAAACAAACCATAGAGACAAAACTGAGAACTCCTTTATTTTGTCAAGTTTCAAAGAGCTACTACAAACCATGTTGGATTTAGAGTTCCAAATTCATCTATCTATATAGGAGAGAACAGACTGAAACCTAAATATAAAAACTGCTACTGTAGACGAACGCTTCAACCTAGAAGAACAAAATTTGGTGAACCAAGTGGGAATTCTGTACTGATCATTACCACCAAGTATCATCAAGTTTGGGTGAAAAAATATTTTCTGGTATTTCGGAAACTCGTAATTTCTTAGAAGCTTGGCAACCCGTCTCAATGAAAGTGCTTTTCCACAGTCTGTGCCTAGGGCTACTTGAAGAGGAAACAAACCATAGCGACAAAACTGAGAACTCCTTTATTTTGTCAAGTTTAAAGAGCTACTACAAACTTGTTGGATTTAGAGTTCCAAATTCATCTTTCTATATAGGAGAGAACAGAGGGAAACCTAAATATAAAAACTGGTACTGTACACGAATGCTTCAACCTAGAAGAACAAAATTTGGTGAGCCAAGTGGGATTTGTGTACTGATCATTAGCAACAAGTATCATCAAGATTGGGTGAAAAAATATTTGCTGGTATTTCGGAAACTCGTTATTTCTTAGAATCTTGGCAACCCCTCTCAATGAATGTGCTTTTCCACAGTCTGTGCCTAGGGCTACGTGAAGAGGAAACAAACCATAGCGACAAAACTGAGAACTCCTTTATTTTGTCAAGTTTCAAAGAGCTACTACAAACTTGTTGGATTTAGAGTTCCAAATTCATCTTTCTATATAGGAGAGAACAGAGGGAAACCTAAATATAAAAACTGCTACTGTACACGAACGCTTCAACCTAGAAGAACAAATTTGGTGAGCCAAGTGGGATTTGTGTACTGATCATTAGCAACAAGTATCATCAAGATTGTGTGAAAAAATATTTGCTGGTATTTCGGAAACTCGTTATTTCTTGAAGCTTGGCAACCCATCTCAATGAAAGTGCTTTCCACAGTCTGTGCCTAGGGCTACTTGAAGAGGAAACAATCCATAGAGACAAAACTGAGAACTCCTTTATTTTGTCAAGTTTCAAAGAGCTACTACAAACCATGTTGGATTTAGAGTTCCAAATTCATCTATCTATATATGAGAGAACAGAGTGAAACCTAAATATAAAAACTGCTACTGTACACGAACGCTTCAACCTAGAAGAACAAATTTGGTGAGCCAAGTGGGATTTGTGTACTGATCATTAGCAACCAGTATCATCAAGATTGGGTGAAAAAATATTTGCTGGTATTTCGGAAACTCGTTATTTCTTAGAAGCTTGGCAACCCCTCTCAATGAAAGTGCTTTTCCACAGTCTGTGCATAGGGCTACTTGAAGAGGAAACAAACCATAGAGACAAATCTGAGAACTCTTTTTTTTGTGAAGTTTCAAAGAGCTACTACAAACCATGTTGGATTTAGAGTTCCAAATTCATCTATCTATATAGGAGAGAACAGAGAGAAACCTAAATATAAAAACTGCTACTGTAGACGAACGCTTCAACCTAGAAGAACAAAATTTGGTGAGCCAAGTGGGATTTGTGTACTGATCATTACCACCAAGTATCATCAAGATTGGGTGAAAAAATATTTGCTGGTATTTCAGAAACTCGTTATTTCTTAGAAGCTTGGCAACCCCTCTCAAAGAAAGTGCTTTTCCACAGTCTGTGCCTAGGGCTACTTGAAGAGGAAACAAACCATAGAGACAAAACTAAGAACTCCTTTATTTTGTCAAGTTTCAAGGAACTACTACAAAGCATGTTGGATTTAGAGTTCCAAATTCATTTATCTATATAGGAGAGAACAGAGGGAAACCTAAATATAAAAACTGCTACTGTAGACGAACGCTTCAACCTAGAAGAACTAAATTTGGTAAGCCAAGTGGGATTTGTGTACTGATCATTACCACCCAGTATCATCAAGATTGGGTGAAAAAATATTTGCTGGTATTTCGGAAACTCGTTATTTCTTAGAAGCTTGGCAACCCATCTCAATGAAAGTGCTTTCCACAGTCTGTGCCTAGGGCTACTTGAAGAGGAAACAAACCATAGAGACAAAACTGAGAACTCCTTTATTTTGTCAAGTTTCAAAGAGCTACTACAAACCATGTTGGATTTACATTTCCAAATTCATCTATCTATATAGGAGAGAACAGAGTGAAACCTAAATATAAAAACTGCTACTGTAGACGAACGCTTCAACCTAGAAGAACAAAATTTCGTGACCCAAGTGGGATTTGTGTACTGATCATTACCACCAAGTATCATCAAGATTGGGTGAAAAAATATTTGCTGGTATTTCGGAAACTCGTTATTTCTTAGAAGCTTGGCAACCAATCTCAATGAAAGTGCTTTCCACAGTCTGTGCCTAGGGCTACTTTAAGAGGAAGCAAACCATAGAGACAAAACTGAGAACTCCTTTATTTTTCAGGTTTCAAAGAGCTACTACAAACCATGTTGGATTTAGAGTTCCAAATTCATCTATCTATATAGGAGAGAACAGAGGGAAACCTAAATATAAAAACTGCTACTGTACACGAATGCTTCATCCTAGATGAACAAAAATTGTTTAGCCAAGTGGGATTTGTGTGCTGATCATTACCACCAAGTATCATCAAGTTTGGGTGAAAAAATATTTGCTGGTATTTCGGAAACTCGATATTTCTTAGAAGCTTGGCAACCCATCTCAATGAAAGTGCTTTTCCACAGTCTGTTCCTCTGGCTACTTGAAGAGGAAACAAACCAGAGAGACAAAACTGAGAACTCCTTTATTTTGTCAAGTTTCAAAGAGCTACTACAAACCATGTTGGATTTAGAGTTCCAAATTAATGTATCTATATAGGAGAGAACAGAGAGAAACCTAAATATAAAAACTGCTACTGTAGACGAACGCTTCAACCTAGAAAAACAAAATTTGGTGAGCCAAGTGGGATTTGTGTACTGATCATTACCACCAAGTATCAAAAAGATTGTGTGAAAAAATATTTGCTGGTATTTCGGAAACTCGTTATTTCTTGAAGCTTGGCAACCCATCTCAATGAAAGTGCTTTCCACAGTCTCTGCCTAGGGCTACTTGAAGAGGAAACAAACCATAGCGACAAAACTGAGAACTCCTTTATTTTGTCAAGTTTCAAAGAGCTACTACAAACTTGTTGGATTTAGAGTTCCAAATTTATCTTTCTATATAGGAGAGAACAGAGGGAAACCTAAATATAAAAAAGGCTACTGTATACGAACGCTTCAAACTAGAAGAACAAAATTTGGTGAGCCAAGTGGGATTTATGTACTGATCATTACCACCAAGAATCAACAAGATTGTGTGAACAAATATTTGCTGGTATTTCGAAAACTCGTTATTTCTTAGAAGCTTGGCAAACCATCTCAATGAAAGTGCTTTCCACAGTCTGTGCCTAGGACTACTTTAAGAGGAAACAAACCATAGAGACAAAACTGAGAACTCATTTATTTTGTCAAGTTTCAAAGAGCTACTACAAACCATGTTGGATTTAGAGTTCCAAATTCATTTATCTGTATAGGAGAGAACAGAGGGAAACCTAAATATAAAAACTGCTACTGTACACGAACGCTTCAACCTAGAAGAACAAAATTTGGTGAGCCAAGTGGGATTTGTGTACTGATCATTAGCAACAAGTATCATCAAGATTGGGTGAAAATATATTTGCTAGTATTTCGGAAACTCGTTATTTCGTAGAAGCTTGGCAACCCCTCTCAATGAAAGTGCTTTTCCACAGTCTGTGCCTAGGGCTACTTGATGAGGAAACAAACCATAGAGACAAAACTGAGAACTCCTTTATTTTGTCAAGTTTCAAAGAGCTACTACAAACCATGTTGGATTTAGAGTTCCAAATTCATCTATCTGTATAGGAGAGAACAGAGGGAAACCTAAATATAAAAACAGCTACTGTACACGAACGCTTCAACCTAGAAGAACAAAATTTGGTGAGCCAAGTGGGATTTGTGTACTGATCATTAGCAACAAGTATCATCAAGATTGGGTGAAAAAATATTTGCTGGTATTTCAGAAACTCGTTATTTCTTAGAAGCTTGGCAACCCCTCTCAATGAAAGTGCTTTTCCACAGTCTGTGCCTAGGGCTACTTGAAGAGGAAACAAACCATAGAGACAAAACTGAGAACTCCTTTATTTTGTCAAGTTTCAAAGAGCTACTACAAACCATGTTGGATTTACATTTCCAAATTCATCTATCTATAAAGGAGAGAACAGAGTGAAACCTAAATATAAAAACTGCTACTGTAGACGAACGCTTCAACCTAGAAGAACAAAATTTGGTGAGCCAAGTGGGATTTGTGTACTGATCATTACCACCAAGTATCATCAAGATTGGGTGAAAAAATATTTGCTGGTATTTCGGAAACTCGTTATTTCTTAGAAGCTTGGCAACCAATCTCAATGAAAGTGCTTTCCACAGTCTGTGCCTAGGGCTACTTTAAGAGGAAGCAAACCATAGAGACAAAACTGAGAACTCCTTTATTTTGTCAAGTTTCAAAGAGCTACTACAAACCATGTTGGATTAAGAGTTCCAAGTTCTTCTATCTATATATGAGAGAACAGAGGGAAACCTAAATATAAAAACTGCTACTGTACACGAGTGCTTCATCCTAGATGAACAAAAATTGGTTAGCCAAGTGGGATTTGTGTGCTGATCATTACCACCAAGTATCATCAAGTTTGGGTGAAAAAATATTTGTTGGTATTTCGGAAACTCGATATTTCTTAGAAGCTTGTCAACCCATCTCAATGAAAGTGCTTTTCCACAGTCTGTTCCTAGGGCTACTTGAAGAGGAAACAAACCAGAGAGACAAAACTGAGAACTCCTTTATTTTGTCAAGTTTCAAAGAGCTACTACAAGCCATGTTGGATTTAGAGTTCCAAATTCATCTATCTGTGTAGCAGAGAACAGAGGGAAACCTAAATATAAAAACTGCTACTGTAGACGAACGCTTCAACCTAGAAGAACAAAATTTGGTAAGCCAAGTGGGATTTGTGTACTAATCATTACCACCAAGGATCATCAAGATTGGGCGAAAAAATATTTGCTGGTATTTCGGAAACTCGTTATTTCTTAGAAGCTTGGCAAACCCTCTCAATGAAAGTGCTTTTCCACAGTCTGTGCCTAGGGCTACTTGAAGAGGAAACAAACCATAGAGACAAATCTGAGAACTCCTTTATTTTGTCAAGTTTCAAAGAGCTACTACAAACCATGTTGGATTTAGAGTTCCAAATTCATCTATCTATATAGGAGAGAACAGAGAGAAACCTAAATATAAAAACTGCTACTGTAGACGAACGCTTCAACCTAGAAAAACAAAATTTGGTGAGCCAAGTGGGATTTGTGTACTGATCATTACCACCAAGTATCTAAAAGATTGTGTGAAAAAATATTTGCTGGTATTTCGAAACTGTTTATTTTTGAAGCTTGGCAACCCATCTCAATGAAAGTGCTTTCCACAGTCTGTGCCTAGGGCTACTTGAAGAGGAAACAAACCATAGCGACAAAACTGAGAACTCCTTTATTTTGTCAAGTTTCAAAGAGCTACTACAAACTTGTTGGATTGAGAGTTCCAAATTCATCTTTCTATATAGGAGAGAACAGAGGGAAACCTAAATATAAAAACTGCTACTGTAGACGAACGCTTCAACCTAGAAGAACAAAGTTTGGTGAGCCAAGTGTGATTTGTGTACTGATCATTAGCACCAAGTATCATCAAGATTGGGTGAAAAAATATTTGCTGGTATTTCGGAAACTCGTAATTTCTTAGAAGCTTGGCAACCCCTCTCAATGAAAGTGCTTTTCCAGAGTCTGTGCCTAGGGCTACGTGAACAGGAAACAAACCATAGAGACAAAATTGAGAACTCATTTATTTTGTCAAGTTTCAAAGAGCTACTACAAACCATGTTATATTTAGAGTTCCAAATTCATCTATCTGTATAGGAGAGAACAGAGGGAAACCTAAATATGAAAACTGCTACTGTACACGAACGCTTCAACCTAGAAGAACAAAATTTGGTGAGCCAAGTGGGATTTGTGTACTGGTCATTAGCAACAAGTATCATCAAGATTGGGTGAAAAAATATTTGCTGGTATTTCGGAAAGTCGTCATTTCTTAGAAGCTTGGCAACCCCTCTCAATGAAAGTGCTTTTCCACAGTCTGTGCCTAGGGCTACTTGAAGAGGAAACAAACCATAGAGACAAATTTGAGAACTCCTTTATTTTGTCAAGTTTCAAAGAGCTACTACAAACCATGTTGGATTTAGAGTTCCAAATTCAACTATCTATATAGGAGAGAACAGAAAGAAACCTAAATATAAACTGCTACTGTAGAGGAACGCTTCAACCTAGAAGAACAAAATTTGGTGAGCCAAGTGGGATTTGTGTACTGATCATTACCACCAAGTATCAACAAGATTGTGTGAAAAAATATTTGCTGGTATTTCGGAAACTCGTTATTTCTTAGAAGCTTGGCAACCCATCTCAATGACAGTGCTTTCCACAGTCTGTGCCTAGGGCTACTTGAAGAGGAAACAAACCATAGAGACAAAACTGAGAACTCCTTTATTTTGTCAAGTTTCAAAGAGCTACTACAAACCATGTTGGATTTAGAGTTCCAAATTCATCTATCTATATATGAGAGAACAGAGTGAAACCTAAATATAAAATCTGCTACTGTAGACGAACGCTTCAACGTAGAAGAACAAAATTTGGTGAGCCAAGTGGGATTTGTGTACTGATCATTACCACCAAGTATCATCAAGATTGGGTGAAAAAATATTTGCTGGTATTTCAGAAACTCGTTATTTCTTAGAAGCTTGGCAACCCCTCTCAATGAAAGTGCTTTTCCACAGTCTGTGCCTAGGGCTACTTGAAGAGGAAACAAACCATAGAGACAAAACTGAGAACTCCTTTATTTTGTCAAGTTTCAAAGAGCTACTACAAACCATGTTGGATTTACATTTCCAAATTCATCTATCTATATATGAGAGAACAGAGTGAAACCTAAATATAAAAACTGCTACTGTAGACGAACGCTTCAACCTAGAAGAACAAAATTTGGTGAGCCAAGTGGGATTTGTGTAGTGATCATTACCACCAAGTATCATCAAGATTGGGTGAAAAAATATTTGCTGGTATTTCGGAAACTCGTTATTTCTTAGAAGCTTGGCAACCAATCTCAATGAAAGTGCTTTCCACAGTCTGTGCCTAGGGCTACTTTAAGAGGAAGCAAACCATAGAGACAAAACTGAGAACTCCTTTATTTTGTCAAGTTTCAAAGAGCTACTACAAACCATGTTGGATTAAGAGTTCCAAATTCTTCTATCTATATATGAGAGAACAGAGGGAAACCTAAATATAAAAACTGCTACTGTACACGAATGCTTCATCCTAGATGAACAAAAATTGGTTAGCCAAGTGGGATTTGTGTGCTGATCATTACCACCAAGTATCATCAAGTTTGGGTGAAAAAATATTTGCTGGTATTTCTGAAACTCGATATTTCTTAGAAGCTTGTCAACCCATCTCAATGAAAGTGTTTTCCACAGTCTGTTCCTAGGGCTACTTGAAGAGGAAACAAACCAGAGAGACAAAACTGAGAACTCCTTTATTTTGTCAAGTTTCAAAGAGCTACTACAAGCCATGTTGGATTTAGAGTTCCAAATTCATCTATCTGTGTAGGAGAGAACAGAGGGAAACCTAAATATAAAAACTGCTACTGTAGACGAACGCTTCAACCTAGAAGAACAAAATTTGGTAAGCCAAGTGGGATTTGTGTACTAATCATTACCACCAAGGATCATCAAGATTGGGCGAAAAAATATTTGCTGGTATTTCGGAAACTCGTTATTTCTTAGAAGCTTGGCAAACCATCTCAATAAATGTGCTTTCCACAGTCTGTGCCTAGGACTACTTTAAGAAGAAACAAACCATAGAGACAAATCTGAGAACTCCTTTATTTTGTCAAGTTTCAAAGAGCTACTACAAAGCAAGTTGGATTTAGAGTTCCAAATTCATCTATCTATATAAGAGAGAACAGAGGGAAACCTTAATATAAAAACTGCTACTGTAGACGAATGCTTCAACCTAGAAGAACAAAATTTGGTGAGCCAAGTGGGATTTGTGTACTGATCATTACCACGAAGTATCATCAAGATCGGGTGAAAAAATATTTGCTGGTATTTCGGAAACTCGTTACTTCTTAGAAGTTTGGCAACCCCTCTCAATGAAAATTCTTTTCCACAGTCTGTGTCTAGGGCTACTTGAAGAGGAAACAAACCATAGAGACAAATCTGAGAACTCCTTTATTTTGTCAAGTTTCAAAGAGCTACTACAAACCATGTTGGATTTTGAGTTCCAAATTCATCTATCTATATATGAGAGAACAGAGGGAAAAATAAATATACAAACTGCTACTGTAGACGAACGCTTCAACCTAGAAGATCAAAATTTGGTGAGCCAAGTGGGATTTGTGTACTGATCACTAGCACCATGTATCATCAAGATTGGGTGAAAAAATATTTGCTGGTATTTCGGAAACTCGTAATTTCTTAGAGGCTTGGCAACACCTCTCAATGACAGTGCTTTTCCAGAGTCTGTGCCTAGGGCTACTTGAACAGGAAACAAACCATAGAGACAAAACTGAGATCTCCTTTATTTTGTCAAGTTTCAAAGAGCTACTACAAACCATGTTGGATTTAGAGTTCCAAATTCATCTATCTGTATAGGAGAGAACAGAGGGAAACCTAAATATAAAAACTGCTACTGTACACGAACGCTTCAACCTAGAAGAACAAAATTTGGTGAGCCAAGTGGGATTTGTGTACTGATCATTACCACCAAGTATCAACAAGATTGTGTGAAAAAATATTTGCTGGTATTTCGGAAACTCGTTATTTCTTAGAAGCTTGGCAACCCATCTCAATGAAAGTGCTTTCCATAGTCTGTGCCTAGGGCTACTTGAAGAGGAAACAAACCATAGAGACAAAACTGAGAACTCCTTTATTTTGTCACGTTTCAAAGAGCTACTACAAACCATGTTGGATTTACATTTCCAAATTCATCTATCTATATATGAGAGAACAGAGTGAAACCTAAATATAAAAACTGCTACTGTAGACGAACGCTTCAACCTAGAAGAACAAAATTTGGTGAGCCTAGTGGGATTTGTGTACTGATCATTACCACCAAGTATCATCAAGATTGGGTGAAAAAATATTTGCTGGTATTTCGGAAACTCGTTATTTCTTAGAAGCTTGGCAACCAATCTCAATGAAAGTGCTTTCCACAGTCTGTGCCTAGGGCTACTTTAAGAGGAAGCAAACCATAGAGACAAAACTGAGAACTCCTTTATTTTGTCAAGTTTCAAAGAGCTACTACAAACCATGTTGGATTAAGAGTTCCAAATTCTTCTATCTATATATGAGAGAACAGAGGGAAACCTAAATATAAAAACTGCTACTGTACACGAGTGCTTCATCCTAGATGAACAAAAATTGGTTAGCCAAGTGGGATTTGTGTGCTGATCATTACCACCAAGTATCATCAAGTTTGGGTGAAAAAATATTTGCTGGTATTTCGGAAACTCGATATTTCTTAGAAGCTTGTCAACCCATCTCAATGAAAGTGCTTTTCCACAGTCTGTTCCTAGGGCTACTTGAAGAGGAAACAAACCAGAGAGACAAAACTGAGAACTCCTTTATTTTGTCAAGTTTCAAAGAGCTACTACAAGCCATGTTGGATTTAGAGTTCCAAATTCATCTATCTGTGTAGGAGAGAACAGAGGGAAACCTAAATATAAAAACTGCTACTGTAGACGAACGCTTCAACCTAGAAGAACAAAATTTGGTAAGCCAAGTGGGATTTGTGTACTAATCATTACCACCAAGGATCATCAAGATTGGGCGAAGAAATATTTGCTGGTATTTCGGAAACTCGTTATTTCTTAGAAGCTTGGCAACCCCTCTCAATGAAAGTGCTTTTCCACAGTCTGTGCCTAGGGCTACTTGAAGAGGAAACAAACCATAGAGACAAATCTGAGAACTCCTTTATTTTGTCAAGTTTCAAAGAGCTACTACAAACCATGTTGGATTTAGAGTTCCAAATTCATCTATCTATATAGGAGAGAACAGAGAGAAACCTAAATATAAAAACTGCTACTGTAGACGAACGCTTCAACCTAGAAAAACAAAATTTGGTGAGCCAAGTGGGATTTGTGTACTGATCATTACCACCAAGTATCAAAAAGATTGTGTGAAAAAATATTTGCTGGTATTTCGAAACTCGTTATTTTTGAAGCTTGGCAACCCATCTCAATGAAAGTGCTTTCCACAGTCTGTGCCTAGGGCTACTTGAAGAGGAAACAAACCATAGCGACAAAACTGAGAACTCCTTTATTTTGTCAAGTTTCAAAGAGCTACTACAAACTTGTTGGATTGAGAGTTCCAAATTCATCTTTCTATATAGGAGAGAACAGAGGGAAACCTAAATATAAAAACTGCTACTGTAGACGAACGCTTCAACCTAGAAGAACAAAATTTGGTGAGCCAAGTGTGATTTGTGTACTGATCATTAGCACCAAGTATCATCAAGATTGGGTGAAAAAACATTTGCTGGTATTTCGGAAACTCGTAATTTCTTAGAAGCTTGGCAACCCCTCTCAATGAAAGTGCTTTTCCAGAGTCTGTGCCTAGGGCTACTTGAAGAGGAAACAAACCATAGAGACAAATCTGAGAACTCCTTTATTTTGTCAAGTTTCAAAGAGCTACTACAAACCATGTTGGATTTAGAGTTCCGAATTCATCTATCTATATAGGAGAGAACAGAAAGAAACCTAAATACAAACTGCTACTGTAGAGGAACGCTTCAACCTAGAAGAACAATATTTGGTGAGCCAAGTGGGATTTGTGTACTGATCATTACCACCAAGTATCATCAAGATTGGGTGAAAAAATATTTGCTGGTATTTCGGAAATTCGTTATTTCTTAGAAGCTTTGCAACCCCTCTCAATGAAAGTGCTTTTCCACAGTCTGTGCCTAGGGCTACTTGAAGAGGAAACAAACCATAGAGACAAATCAGAGAACTCCTTTATTTTGTAGAGTTTCAAAGAGCTACTACAAACCATGTTGGATTTAGAGTTCCAAATTCATCTGTCTATATAGGAGAGAACAGAAAGAAACCTAAATATAAACTGCTACTGTAGACGAACGCTTCAACCTAGAAGAACAAAATTTGGAGAGCCAAGTGGGATTTTTGTACTGATCATTACCACCAAGTATCAACAAGATTGTGTGAAAAAATATTTGCTGGTATTTCGGAAACTCGTGATTTCTTAGAAGCTTGGGAACCACTCTCAATGAAAATGCTTTTCCACAGTCTCTGCCTAGGGCTACTTGAAGAGAAAACAAACCATAGCGACCAAACTGAGAACTCATTTATTTTGTCAAGTTTCAAAGAGCTACTACAAACCATGTTGGATTTAGAGTTCCAAATTAATCTTTCTATATAGGAGAGAACAGAGGGAAACCTAAATATAAAAACTGCTACTGTAGACGAACGCTTCAACCTAGAAGAACAAAATTTGGTGAGCCAAGTGGGATTTGTGTACTGATCATTACCACCAAGTATCATCAAGATAGGGTGAAAAAATATTTGCTGGTATTTCGGAAACTCGTGATTTCTTAGAAGCTTGGGAACCCCTCTCAATGAAAGTGCTTTTCCACAGTCTGTGCCTAGGGCTACTTGAAGAGGAAACAAACCATAGAGACAAAACTCACAACTCCTTTATTTTGTCAAGTTTCAAAGAGCTACTACAAACCATGTTGGATTTAGAGTTCCAAATTCATCTTTATATAGGAGAGAACAGAGGGAAACCTAAATATAAAAACTGCTACTGTAGACGAACGCTTCAACCTAGAAGAACAAAATTTGGTGAGCCAAGTGGGATGTGTGTACTGATCATTACCACCAAGTATTATCAAGATTGGGTGAAAAAATATTTGCTCTTATTTCGGAAACTCGTTATTTCGTAGAAGCTTGGCAACCCCTCTCAATGAAAGTGCTTTCCACAGTCTGTGCCTAGGGCTACTTGAAGAGGAAACAAACCATAGAGACAAAACTGAGAACTCCTTTATTTTGTCAAGTTTCAAAGAGCTACTACAAACCATGTTGGATTTAGGGTTCCAAATTCATCTATCTGTATAGGAGAGAACAGAGGGAAACCTAAATATAAAAACTGCTACCTTACACGAACGCTTCAACCTAGAAGAACTAAATTTGGTGAGCCAAGTGGGATTTGTGTACTGATTATTAGCAACAAGTATCATCAAGATTGGGTGAAAAAATATTTGCTGGTATTTCGGAAACTCGTTATTTCTTAGAAGCTTGGCAACCCCTCTCAATGAAAGTGCTTTTCCACAGTCTGTGCCTTGGGCTACATGAAGAGGAAACAAACCATAGAGACAAAACTGATAACTCCTTTATTTTGTCATGTTTCAAGGAGCTACTACAAAGCATGTTGGATTTAGATTTCCAAATTCATCTATCTATATAGGAGAGAACAGAGGGAAACCTAAATATAAAAACTGCTACTGTAGACGAACGCTTCAACCTAGAAGAACAAAATTTGGTATGCCAAGTGGGATTTGTGTACTGATCATTACCACCAAGTATCATCTAGATTGGGTGAAAAAATATTTGCTGGCATTTCGGAAACGCGTTATTTCTTAGAAGCTTGGCAACCCCTCTCAATGAAAGTGCTTTTCCAAAGTTTGTGCCTAGGGCTACTTGAAGACGAAACAAACCATAGAGACAAATCTGAGAACTCCTTTATTTTGTCAAGTTTCAAAGAGCTACTACAAACCATTATGGATTTAGAGTTCCAAATTCATCTATCTATATAGGAGAGAACAGAGAGAAACCTAAATATAAAAACTGCTACTGTAGACGAACGCTTCAACCTAGAAGAACAGAATTTGGTGAGCCAAGTGGGATTTATGTACTGATCATTACCACCAAGTATCAACAATATTGTGTGAAAAAATATTTGCTGGTATTTCGGAAACTCGTGATTTCTTAGAAGCTTGGCAACCCCTCTCAATGAAAGTGCTTTTCCACAGTCTGTGCCTAGGGCTACTTGAAGAGGAAACAAACCAAAGAGACAAATCTGAGAACTCCTTTATTTTGTCAAGTTTCAAAGAGCTACTACAAACCATGTTGGATTTAGAGTTCCAAATTCATCTATCTATATATGAGAGAACAGAGTGAAACGTAAATATAAAAACTGCTACTGTAGACGAACGCTTCAACCTAGAAGAACAAAATTTGGTGAGCCAAGTGGGATTTGTGTACTGATCATTACCACCAAGTATCATCAAGATTGGGTGAAAAAATATGTGCTGGTATTTCGGAAACTCGTGATTTCTTAGAAGCTTGGGAACCCCTCTCAATGAAAGTGCTTTTCCACAGTCTGTGCCTTGGGCTACTTGAAGAGGAAAGAAACCATAGCGACAAAACTGAGAACTCCTTTATTTTGTCAAGTTTCAAAGAGCTACTACAAACCATGTTGGATTTAGAGTTCCAAATTCATCTTTCTATATAGGAGAGAACAGAGGGAAACATAAATATAAAAACTGCTACTGTAGACGAACGCTTCAACCTAGAAGAACAATATTTGGTGAGCCAAGTGTGATTTGTGTACTGATCATTACCACCAAGTATCATCAAGATTGGGTGAAAAAATATTTGCTGGTATTTCGGAAACTCGTGATTTCTTAGAAGCTTGGGAACCCCTCTCAATGAAAGTGCTTTTCCACAGTCTGTGCCTAGGGCTACTTGAAGAGGAAACAAACCATAGAGACAAAACTCACAACTCCTTTATTTTGTCAAGTTTCAAAGAGCTACTACAAACCATGTTGGATTTAGAGTTCCAAATTCATCTTTCTGTATAGGAGAGAACAGAGGGAAACCTAAATATAAAAACTGCTACTGTAGACGAACGCTTCAACCTAGAAGAACAAAATTTGGTGAGCCAAGTGGGATTTGTGTACTGATCATTACCACCAAGTATCATCAAGATTGGGTGAAAAAATATTTGCTGGTATTTCGGAAACTCGTTATTTCGTAGACTTGGCAACCCCTCTCAATGAAAGTGCTTTCCACAGTCTGTGCCTAGGGCTACTTGAAGAGGAAACAAACCATAGCGACAAAACTGAGAACTCCTTTATTTTGTCAAGTTTCAAAGAGCTACTACAAACCATGTTGGATTTAGAGTTCCAAATTTATCTATCTATATGGGAGAGAACAGAGGGAAACCTAAATATTAAAACTGCTACTGTAGACGAACGCTTCAACCTAGAAGAACAAAATTTGGTGAGCCAAGTGGGATTTGTGTACTGATCATTACCACCAAGAATTATCAAGATTCGGTGAAAAAATATTTGCTGGTATTTCTGAAACTCGTTATTTCGTAGAAGCTTGGCAACCCCTCTCAATGAAAGTGCTTTCCACAGTCTGTGCCTAGGGCTACTTGAAGAGGAAACAAACCATAGAGACAAAACTGAGAACTCCTTTATTTTGTCAAGTTTCAAAGAGCTACTACAAACCATGTTGGATTTAGGGTTCCAAATTCATCTATCTGTATAGGAGAGAACAGAGGGAAACCTAAATATAAAAACTGCTACCTTACACGAACGCTTCAACCAGGAAGAACTAAATTTGGTGAGCCAAGTGGGATTTGTGTACTGATCATTACCACCAAGTATCATCAAGATTGGGTGAAAAAATATTTGCTGGCATTTCGGAAACGCGTTATTTCTTAGAAGCTTGGCAACCCCTCTCAATGAAAGTGCTTTTCCCCAGTTTGTGCCTAAGGCTACTTGAAGAGGAAACAAACCATAGAGACAAATCTGAGAACTCCTTTATTTTGTCAAGTTTCAAAGAGCTACTACAAACCATTATGGATTTAGAGTTCCAAATTCATCTATCTATATAGGAGAGAACAGAGAGAAACCTAAATATAAAAACTGCTACTGTAGACGAACGCTTCAACCTAGAAGAACAAAATTTGGTGAGCCAAGTGGGATTTATGTACTGATCATTACCACCAAGTATCAACAAGATTGTGTGAAAAAATATTTGCTGGTATTTCGGAAACTCGTGATTTCTTAGAAGCTTGGCAAACCATCTCAATGAAAGTGCTTTCCACAGTCTGTGCCTAGGGCTACTTTAAGAGGAAACAAACCATAGAGACAAAACTGAGAACTCCTTTATTTTGTCAATTTCAAAGAGCTACTACAAACCATGTTGGATTTAGAGTTGCAAATTCATCTATCTATATAGGAGAGAACAGAGGGAAACCTAAATATAAAAACTGCTACTGTAGACGAATGCTTCAACCTAGAAGAACAAAATTTGGTGAGCCAAGTGGGATTTGTGTACTGATCATTACCACGAAGTATCATCAAGATTGGGTGAAAAAATATTTGCTGGTATTTCAGAAACTCGTTATTTCTTAGAAGCTTGGCAACCCCTCTCAATGAAAGTGCTTTTCCACAGTCTGTGCCTAGGGCTACTTGAAGAGGAAACAAACCATAGAGACAAATCTGAGAACTCCTTTATTTTGTCAAGTTTCAAAGAGCTACTACAAACCATGTTGGATATAGAGTTCCAAATTCATCTATCTATATATGAGAGAACAGAGTGAAACCTAAATATAAAAACTGCTACTGTAGACGAACGCTTCAACCTAGAAGAACAAAATTTGGTGAGCCAAGTGGGATTTGTGTACTGATCATTACCACCAAGTATCATCAAGATTGGGTGAAAAAATATTTGCTGGTATTTCGGAATCTCGTGATTTCTTAGAAGCTTGGGAACCCCTCTCAATGAAAGTGCTTTTCCACAGTCTGTGCCTTGGGCTACATGAAGAGGAAACAAACCATAGCGACAAAACTGAGAACTCCTTTATTTTGTCAAGTTTCAAAGAGCTACTACAAACCATGTTGGATTTAGAGTTCCAAATTCATCTTTCTATATAGGAGAGAACAGAGGGAAACCTAAATATAAAAACTGCTACTGTAGACGAACGCTTCAACCTAGAAGAACAAAATTTGGTGAGCCAAGTGGGATTTGTGTACTCATCATTACCACCAAGTATCATCAAGATTGGGTGATTAAATATTTGCTGGTATTTCGGAAACTCGTTATTTCGTAGACTTGGCAACCCCTCTCAATGAAAGTGCTTTCCACAGTCTGTGCCTAGGGCTACTTGAAGAGGAAACAAACCATAGAGACAAATCTGAGAACTCATTTATTTTGTCAATTTTCAAAGAGCTACTACAAACCATGTTGGATTTAGAGTTCCAAATTTATGTATCTATATGGGAGAGAACAGAGGGAAACCTAAATATTAAAACTGCTACTGTAGACGAACGCTTCAAACTAGAAGAACAAAATTGGGTGAGCCAAGTGGGATTTGTGTACTTATCATTACCACCAAGTATTATCAAGATTGGGTGAAAAAATATTTGCTGGTATTTCGGAAACTCGTTATTTCGTAGAAGCTTGGCAACCCCTCTCAATGAAAGTGCTTTCCACAGTCTGTGCCTAGGGCTACTTGAAGAGGAAACAAACAATAGAGACACAACTGAGAACTCCTTTATTTTGTCAAGTTTCAAAGAGCTACTACAAACCATGTTGGATTTAGAGTTCCAAATTCATCTTTCTATATAGGAGAGAACAGAGGGAAACCTAAATATAAAAACTGCTACTGTAGACGAACGCTTCAACCTAGAAGAACAAAATTTGGTGAGCCAAGTGGGATTTGTGTACTGATCATTACCACCAAGTATCATCAAGATTGGGTGAAAAAAATTTGCTGGTATTTCGGAAACTCGTTATTTCGTAGACTTGGCAACCCCTCTCAATGAAAGTGCTTTCCACAGTCTGTTCCTAGGGCTACTTGAAGAGGAAACAAACCATAGAGACAAAACTGAGAACTCCTTTATTTTGTCAAGTTTCAAAAAGCTACTACAAACCATGTTGGATTTAGGGTTCCAAATTCATCTATCTGTATAGGAGAGAACAGAGGGAAACCTAAATATAAAAACTGCTACCTTACACGAACGCTTCAACCAGGAAGAACTAAATTTGGTGAGCCAAGTGGGATTTGTGTACTGATTATTAGCAACAAGTATCATCAAGATTGGGTGAAAAAATATTTGCTGGTATTTCGGAAACTCGTTATTTTTTAGAAGCTTGGCAACCCCTCTCAATGAAAGTGCTTTTCCACAGTCTGTGCCTTGGGCTACATGAAGAGGAAACAAACCATAGAGACAAAACTGAGAACTCCTTTATTTTGTCAAGTTTCAAGGAGCTACTACAAAGCATGTTGGATTTAGATTTCCAAATTCATCTATCTATACAGGAGAGAACAGAGGGAAACCTAAATATAAAAACTGCTACAGTAGACGAACGCTTCAACCTAGAAGAACAAAATTTGGTAAGCCAAGTGGGATTTGTGTACTGATCATTACCACCAAGTATCATCAAGATTGGGTGAAAAAATATTTGCTGGCATTTCGGAAACGCGTTATTTCTTAGAAGCTTGGCAACCCCTCTCAATGAAAGTGCTTTTCCCCAGTTTGTGCCTAAGGCTACTTGAAGAGGAAACAAACCATAGAGACAAATCTGAGAACTCCTTTATTTTGTCAAGTTTCAAAGAGCTACTACAAACCATTATGGATTTAGAGTTCCAAATTCATCTATCTATATAGGAGAGAACAGAGAGAAACCTAAATATAAAAACTGCTACTGTAGACGAACGCTTCAACCTAGAAGAACAAAATTTGGTGAGCCAAGTGGGATTTATGTACTGATCATTACCACCAAGTATCAACAAGATTGTGTGAAAAAATATTTGCTGGTATTTCGGAAACTCGTGATTTCTTAGAAGCTTGGCAAACCATCTCAATGAAAGTGCTTTCC
>NW_027516677.1:0-54871 GCF_048772815.1 Callospermophilus lateralis
TTGCTGAGATTTCAGCAAACTAGTAGTTTTTTGGAAGCTTGGCAACCCCTTTCAAACGAAAGTGTTTTTCGCCAGTCTCTGCATGCGGTACTTCAAGAGGAAACAAACCATAGAGATGGAACATAGAACTACTTCATTTGGTAAAGTTTCAAGGAGCTAGCACAAACCGTGTTTGATTTAGAGTTTCAAACACATCTATCTATATAGCAGAAAACAGAGTGAAACCTAAAAATTCAAAGTGTTACTGGAAAGGAACGCTTGAACCTAGAAGAGTGAAAGTTGGGCAGCCAAGTGGGATTAGTGAACTGATCATTACCACCAAGTATCATCAAGATTAGGTGAAAAAATGTTTGCTGACATTTCAGCAAACCAGTAGTTTTTTGGAAGCTTGGCAACCCCTTTCAAACGAAAGTGTTTTTCGCCAGTCTCTGCATGGGATACTTCAAGTAGAAACAAACCATAGAGATAGAACTTAGAACTATTTCATTTGGTCAAGTTTCAAGGAGCTAGCACAAACCGTGTTTGATTTAGAATTCCAAACACAGCTATCAATGTAGGAGAAAACAGAGTGAAACCTAAAAATTCAAACTGTTACTGGAAACGAGTGCTTCAACCTAGAAGAATAAAAATTTGGGAGCCAAGTGGGATTAGTGAACTGATCATTACCACCAAGTATCATCAAGTTTTGGTGAAAAAAGTTTTGCTGAGATTTCAGCAAACTAGTAGTTTTTTGGAAGCTTTGACACCCCTTTCAAACGAAAGTGTTTTTCGCCAGTCTCTGCATGGTGTACTTCAAGAGGAAACAAACCATAGAGATGGAACATAGAACTACTTCATTTGGTAAAGTTTCAAGGAGCTAGCACAAACCGTGTTTGATTTAGAGTTTCAAACACATCTATCTATATAGCAGAATACAGCGTGAAACCTAAAAATTCAAAGTGTTACTGGAAACGAACGCTTGAACCTAGAAGAGTGAAAGTTGGGCTGCCAAGTGGGATTAGTGAACTGATCATTACCACCAAGCATCATCAAGTTTTGGTGAAAAAATGTTTGCTGAGATTTCAGCAAACTAGTAGTTTTTTGGAAGCTTGGCAACCCCTTTCAAACGAAAGAGTTTTTCGCCAGTCTCTGCATGGGGTACTTCAAGAGGAAACAAACCATAGAGATAGAACTTAGAACTACTTCATTTGGTCAAGTTTCAAGGAGCTAGCACAAACCATGTTTGATTTAGAATTCCAAACACAGCTATCTATGTAGGAGAAAACAGAGTGAAACCTAAAAATTCAAACTGTTACTGGAAACGAATGCTTCAACGTAGAAGAATAAAAATTGGGCAGCCAAGTGGGATTAGTGAACTGATCATTACCACCTAGTATCATCAAGATTTGGTGAAAAATGGTTTGCTGAGATTTCAGCAAACTAGTAGTTTTTTGGAAGCTCGGCAACCCCTTTCAAACGAAAGTGTTTTTCGCCAGTCTCTGCATGGGGTACTTCAAGAGGAAACAAACCATAGAGATAGAACTTAGAACTACTTCATTTGGTCAAGTTTCAAGGAGCTAGCACAAACCGTGTTTGATTTAGAGTTTCAAACATATCTATCTATATAGCAGAAAACAGAGTGAAACCTAAAAATTCAAAGTGTTAGTGGAAACGAATGCTTCATCCTAGAAGAATAAAAATTGGGTAGCCAAGTGGGATTAGTGAACAGATCATTACCACCAAGTATCATTAAGATTTGGTGAAAAAAGTTTTGCTGAGATTTAAGCAAACTAGTAGTTTTTTGGAAGATTGGCCACCCCTTTCAAACGAAAGTGTTTTTCGCCAGTCTCTGCATGGTGTACTTCAAGAGGAAACAAACCATAGAGATGGAACATAGAACTACTTCATTTGGTAAAGTTTAAAGGAGCTAGCACAAACCGTGTTTGATTTAGAGTTTCAAACACATCTATCTATATAGCAGAAAACAGAGTGAAACCTAAAAATTCAAAGTGTTGCTGGAAACGAACGCTTGAACCTAGAAGAGTAAAAATTGGGCAGCCAAATGGGCTTAGTGAACTGATCATTACCACCAAGTATCATCAAGATTTGGTGAAAAAATGTTTGCTGAGATTTCAGAAAACTAGTAGTTTTTTGGAAGCTTGGCAACCCCTTTCAAACGAAAGTGTTTTTTGCCAGTCTCTGCATGGGGTACTTCAAGAGGAAGCAAACCATAGAGATAGAACTTAGAACTACTTCATTTGGTCAAGTTTCAAGGAGCTAGCAAAAACCGTGTTTGACTTAGAGTTTCAAACACATCTATCTATATAGCAGAAAACAGAGTGAAACCTAAAAATTCAAAGTGTTACTGGAAACGAACGCTTGAACCTAGAAGAGTGAAAGTTGGGCAGCCAAGTGGGATTAGTGAACTGATCAACACAACCAAGTATCATCAAGATTTGGTGAAAAAAGATTTGCTGAGATTTCAGAAAACTAGTAGTTTTTTGGAAGCTTGGCCACCCCTTTCAAACGAAAGTGTTTTTCGCCAGTCTCTGCATGGGGTACTTCAAGAGGAAACAAACCATAGAGATAGAACTTAGAACTACTTCATTTGGTCAAGTTTCAAGGAGCTAGCACAAACCGTGTTTGATTTAGAGTTTCAAACACATCTATCTATATAGCAGAAAACAGAGTGAAACCTAAAAATTCAAAGTGTTACTGGAAAGGAACGCTTGAACCTAGAAGAGTGAAAGTTGGGCAGCCAAGTGGGATTAGTGAACTGATCATTACCACCAAGTATCATCAAGATTAGGTGAAAAAATGTTTGCTGAGATTTCAGCAAACTAGTAGTTTTTTGGAAGCTTGGCAACCCCTTTCAAACGAAAGTGTTTTTCGCCAGTCTCTGCATGAGGTACTTCACGAAGAAACAAACCATAGAGATAGAACTTAGAACTACTTCATTTGGTCAAGTTTCAAGGAGCTAGCACAAACCGAGTTTGATTTAGAATTCCAAACACAGCTATCTATGTAGGAGAAAACAGAGTGAAACCTAAAAATTCAAAGTTTTACTGGAAACGAACGCTTGAACCTAGAAGAGTGAAAGTTGGGCAGCCAAGTGAGATTAGTGAACTGATCATTACCACGAAGTATCATCAAGATTTGGTGAAAAAATGTTTGCTGAGATTTCAGCAAACTAGTAGTTTCTTGGAAGCTTGGCAACCCCTTTCAAACGAAAGTGTTTTTCGCCAGTCTCTGCATGGGGTACTTCAAGAGGAAACAAACCATAGATATAGAACTTAGAACTACTTCATTTGGTCAAGTTTTAAGGAGCAAGCACAAACCGTGTTTGATTTAGAGTTTCAAACACATCTATCTATATAGCAGAAAACAGAGTGAAACCTAAAATTTCAAAGTGTTACTTGAAACGAATGCTTCAACCTAGAAGAATAAAAATTGGGGAGCCTAGTGGGATTAGTGAACTGATCATTACCACCAAGTATCATCAAGTTTTGGTGAAAAAAGTTTTGCTGAGATTTCAGCAAACTAGTAGTTTTTTGGAAGCTTTGACACCCCTTTCAAACGAAAGTGTTTTTCGCCAGTCTCCGCATCGTGTTCTTCAAGAGGAAACAAACGATAGAGATGGAACATAGAACTACTTCATTTGGTAAAGTTTCAAGGAGCTAGCACAAACCTTGTTTGATTTAGAGTTTCAAACACATCTATCTATATAGCAGAAAACAGAGTGAAACCTAAAAATTCAAAGTGTTACTGGAAACGAACGCTTGAACCTAGAAGAGTGAAAGTTGTGCTGCCAAGTGGGATTAGTGAACTGATCATTACCACCAAGTATCATCAAGTTTTGGTGAAAAAAGTTTTGCTGAGATTTCAGCAAACTAGTAGTTTTTTGGAAGCTTGGCAACCCCTTTCAAGCGAAAGTGTTTTTCGCCAGTCTCTGCATGGGGTACTTCAAGAGGAAACAAACCATAGAGATAGAACTTAGAACTCCTTCATTTGGTCAAGTTTCAAGGAGCTAGCACAAACCATGTTTGATTTAGAATTCCAAACACAGCTATCTATGTAGGAGAAAACAGAGTGAAACCTAAAAATTCAAACTGTTACTGGAAACGAATGCTTCAACGTAGAAGAAAAAAATTGGGCAGCCAAGTGGGATTAGTGAACTGATCATTACCACCAAGTATCATCAAGATTTGGTGAAAAAAGTTTTGCTGAGATTTCAGCAAACTAGTAGTTTTTTGGAAGCTTGGCAACCCCTTTCAAACGAAAGTGTTTTTCGCCAGTCTCTGCATGGGGTACTTCAAGAGGAAACAAACCATAGAGATAGAACTTAGAACTACTTCATTTGGTCAAGTTTCAAGGAGCTAGCACAAACCGTGTTTGATTTAGAGTTTCAAACATATCTATCTATATAGCAGAAAACAGAGTGAAACCTAAAAATTCAAAGTGTTACTGGAAACGAATGCTTCAACCTAGAAGAATAAAAATTGGGTAGCCAAGTGGGATTAGTGAACAGATCATTACCACCAAGTATCATTAAGATTTGGTGAAAAAAGTTTTGCTGAGATTTCAGCAAACTAGTAGTTTTTTGGAAGCTTGGCAACCCCTTTCAAACGAAAGTGTTTTTCGCCAGTCTCTGCATGGTGTACTTCAAGAGGAAACAAACCATAGAGATGGAACATAGAACTACTTCATTTGGTAAAGTTTAAAGGAGCTAGCACAAACCGTGTTTGATTTAGAGTTTCAAACACATCTATCTATATAGCAGAAAACAGAGTGAAACCTAAAAATTCAAAGTGTTACTGGAAACGAACACTTGAACCTAGAAGAGTGAAAGTTGGGCAGCCAAGTGGGATTAGTGAACTGATCATTACCACCAAGTATCATCAAGATTAGGTGAAAAAATGTTTGCTGAGATTTCAGCAAACTAGTAGTTTTTTGGAAGCTTGGCAACCCCTTTCAAACGAAAGTGTTTTTCGCCAGTCTCTGCATGGGGTACTTCAAGAAGAAACAAACCATAGAGATAGAACTTAGAACTACTTGATTTGGTCAAGTTTCAAGGAGCTAGCACAAACCGTGTTTGATTTAGAATTCCAAACACAGCTATCTATGTAGGAGAAAACAGAGTGAAACCTAAAAATTCAAAGTTTTACTGGAAACGAACGCTTGAACCTAGAAGAGTGAAAGTTGGGCAGCCAAGTGAAATTAGTGAACTGATCTTTACCACCAAGTATCATCAAGATTTGGTGAAAAAATGTTTGCTGAGATTTCAGCAACTAGTAGTTTTTTGGAAGCTTGGCAACCCCTTTCAAACAAAAGTGTTTTCCGCTACTCTCTGCATGGGGTACTTCAAGAGGAAACAAACCATAGAGATAGAACTTAGAACTACTTCATTTTGTCAAGTTTCATGGAGCTAGCACAAACCGTGTTTGATTTAGAGTTTCAAACACATCTATCTATATAGCAGAAAACAGAGTGAAACCTTAAAATTCAAAGTGTTCCTGGAAACGAACGCTTGAACCTAGAAGAGTGAAAGTTGGGCAGCCAAGTGAGATTAGTGAACTGATCATTACCACCAAGTATCATCAAGATTTGTTGAAAAAAGGTTTGCTGAGATTTCAGCAAACTAGTAGTTTTTTGGAAGCTTGGCAACCCCTTTCAAACGAAAGTGTTTTTCGCCAGTCTCTGCATGGGGGTACTTCAAGAGGAAACAAACCATAGAGATAGAACTTAGAACTACTTCATTTGGTCAAGTTTCAAGGAGCTAGCACAAACCGTGTTTGATTTAGAGTTTCAAACACATCTATCTATATAGCAGAAAACAGAGTGAAACCTAAAAATTCAAAGTGTTACTGGAAACGAACGCATGAACCTAGAAGAGTGAATGTTGGGCATCCAAGTGAGATTAGTGAACTGATCATTAACACCAAGTATCATCAAGATTTGGTGAAAAATTGTTTGCTGAGATTTCAGCAAACTAGTAGTTTTTTGGAAGCTTGGCAACCCCTTTCAAACGAAAGTGTTTTTCGCGAGTCTCTGCATGGGGTACTTCAAGAAGAAACAAACCATAGAGATAGAACTTAGAACTACTTGATTTGGTCAAGTTTCAAGGAGCTAGCACAAACCGTGTTTGATTTAGAATTCCAAACACAGCTATCTATGTAGGAGAAAACAGAGTGAAACCTAAAAATTCAAAGTTTTACTGGAAACGAACGCTTGAACCTAGAAGAGTGAAAGTTGCGCAGCCAAGTGAAATTAGTGAACTGATCTTTACCACCAAGTATCATCAAGATTTGGTGAAAAAATGTTTGCTGAGATTTCAGCAACTAGTAGTTTTTTGGAAGCTTGGCAACCCCTTTCAAACAAAAGTGTTTTCCGCTAGTCTCTGCATGGGGTACTTCAAGAGGAAACAAACCATAGAGATAGAACTTAGAACTACTTCATTTTGTCAAGTTTCAAGGAGCTAGCACAAACCGTGTTTGATTTAGAGTTTCAAACACATCTATCTATATAGCAGAAAACAGAGTGAAACCTAAAAATTCAAAGTGTTACTGGAAACGAAGGCTTGAACCTAGAAGAGTAAAAATTGGGCAGCCAAGTGGGATTAGTGAACTGATCATTACCACCAAGTATCATCAAGATTTGGTGAAAAAATATTTGCTGAGATTTCAGAAAACTAGTAGTTTTTTGGAAGCTTGGCAACCCCTTTCAAACGAAAGTGTTTTTTGCCAGTCTCTGCATGGGGTACTTCAAGAGGAAGCAAACCATAGAGATAGAATTTAGAACTACTTCATTTGGTCAAGTTTCAAGGAGCTAGCAAAAACCGTGTTTGATTTAGAGTTTCAAACACATCTATCTATATAGCAGAAAACAGAGTGAAACCTAAAAATTCAAAGTGTTACTGGAAACGAACGCTGGAACCTAGAAGAGTGAAAGTTGGGCAGCCAAGTGGGATTAGTGAACTGATCATTACAACCAAGTATCATCAAGATTTGGTGAAAAAAGATTTGCTGAGATTTCAGAAAACTAGTAGTTTTTTGGAAGCTTGGCCACCCCTTTCAAACGAAAGTGTTTTTCGCCAGTCTCTGCATGGGGTACTTCAAGAGGAAACAAACCATAGAGATAGAACTTAGAACTACTTCATTTGGTCGAGTTTCAAGGAGCTAGCACAAACCGTGTTTGATTTAGAGTTTCAAACACATCTATCTATATAGCAGAAAACAGAGTGAAACCTAAAAATTCAAAGTGTTCCTGGAAAGGAACGCTTGAACATAGAAGAGTGAAAGTTGGGCAGCCAAGTGGAAATAGTGAACTGATCATTACCACCAAGTATCATCAAGATTAGGTGAAAAAATGTTTGCTGACATTTCAGCAAACCAGTAGTTTTTTGGAAGCTTGGCAACCCCTTTCAAACGAAAGTGTTTTTCGCCAGTCTCTGCATGGGATACTTCAAGTAGAAACAAACCATAGAGATAGAACTTAGAACTACTTCATTTGGTCAAGTTTCAAGGAGCTAGCACAAACCGTGTTTGATTTAGAATTCCAAACACAGCTATCTATGTAGGAGAAAACACAGTGAAAAAATAAATTCAAACTGTTACTGGAAACGAATGCTTCAACCTAGAAGAATAAAAATTGGGCAGCCAAGTGGGATTAGTGAACTGATCATTACCACCAAGTATCATCAAGATTTGGTGAAAAAATGTTTGCTGAGATTTCAGCAAACTAGTAGTTTTTTGGAAGCTTGGCCACCCTTTTCAAACGAAAGTTTTTTTCACCAGTCTCTGCATGGGGTACTTCAAGAGGAAACAAACCATAGAGATAGAACTTAGGACTACTTCATTTTGTCAAGTTTCACGGAGCTAGCACATACCGTGTTTGATTTAGAGTTTCAAACACATCTATCTATAATGCAGAAAACAGAGTGAAACCTAAAAATTCAAAGTGTTCCTGGAAAGGAACGCTTGAACATAGAAGAGTGAAAGTTGGGCATCCAAGTGGGATTAGTGAACTGATCATTACCACCAAGTATCATCAAGATTAGGTGAAAAAATATTTGCTGAGATTTCAGCAAACTAGTAGTTTTTTGGAAGCTTGGCAACCCCTTTCAAAGGAAAGTGTTTTTCACCAGTCTCTGCATGGGGTACATCAAGAAGAAACAAACCATAGAGATAGAACTTAGAACAACTTCATTTGGTCAAGTTTCAAGGAGCTAGCACAAACCGTGTTTGATTTAGAATTCCAAACATAGCTATCTATGTAGGAGAAAACAGAGTGAAACCTAAAAATTCAAACTGTTACTGGAAACGAATGCTTCAACCTACAAGAATAAAAATTGGGCAGCCAAGTGGGATTAGTGAACTGATCATTACCACCAAGTATCATCAAGATTTGGTGAAAAAATGTTTGCTGAGATTTCAGCAAACTAGTAGTTTTTTGGAAGCTTGGCCACCCCTTTCAAACGAAAGTGTTTATCGCCAGTCTCTGCATGGGGTACTTCAAGAGGAAACAAACCATAGAGATGGAACATAGACTACTTCATTTGGTAACGTTTCAAGGAGCTAGCAAAAACAGTGTTTGATTTAGAGTTTCAAACACATCTATCTATAGAGCAGAAAACAGAGTGAAACCTAAAAATTCAAAGTGTTGCTGGAAACGAACGCTTGAACCTAGAAGAGTAAAAATTGGGCAGCCAAGTGGGCTTAGTGAACTGATCATTACCACCAAGTATCATCAAGATTTGGTGAAAAAATGTTTGCTGAGATTTCAGAAAACTAGTAGTTTCTTGGAAGCTTGGCAACCACTTTCAAAAGAAAGTGTTTTTCGCCAGTCTCTGCATGGGGTACTTCAAGAGGAAACAAACCATAGAGATAGAACTTAGAACTACTTCATTTGGTCAAGTTTCAAGGAGCTAGCACAAACCGTGTTTCATTTAGAGTTTCAAACACATCTATCTATATAGCAGAAAACAGAGTGAAACCTAAAAACTCAAAGTGTTACTGGAAACGAATGCTTCAACCTAGAAGAATAAAAATTGGGTAGCCAAGTGGGATTAGTGAACTGATCATTACCACCAAGTATCATCAAGATTTGGTGAAAAAATGTTTGCTGAGATTTCAGCAAACTAGTAGTTTTTTGGAAGCTTGGCAACCCCTTTCAAACGAAAGTGTTTTTCGCCAGTCTCTGCATGCGGTACTTCAAGAGGAAACAAACCATAGTGATGGAACATAGAACTACTTCATTTGGTAAAGTTTCAAGGAGCTAGCACAAACCGTGTTTGATTTAGAGTTTCAAACACATCTATCTATATAGCAGAAAACAGAGTGAAACCTAAAAATTCAAAGTGTTACTGGAAAGGAACGCTTGAACCTAGAAGAGTGAAAGTTGGGCAGCCAAGTGGAAATAGTGAACTGATCATTACCACCAAGTATCATCAAGATTAGGTGAAAAAATGTTTGCTGACATTTCAGCAAACCAGTAGTTTTTTGGAAGCTAGGCAACCCCTTTCAAACGAAAGTGTTTTTCGCCAGTCTCTGCATGGGATACTTCAAGTAGAAACAAACCATAGAGATAGAACTTAGAACTACTTCATTAGGTCAAGTTTCAAGGAGCAAGCACAAACCGTGTTTGATTTAGAATTCCAAACACAGCTATCTATGTAGGAGAAAACAGAGTGAAACCTAAAAATTCAAACTGTTACTGGAAACGAATGCTTCAACCTAGAAGAATAAAAATTGGGCAGCCAAGTGGGATTAGTGAACTGATCATTACCACCAAGTATCATCAAGATTTGGTGAAAAAATGTTTGCTGAGATTTCAGCAAACTAGTAGTTTTTTGGAAGCTTGGCAACCCCTTTCAAACGAAAGTGTTTTTCGCCAGTCTCTGCATGGGGTACTTCAAGAGGAAACAAACCATAGAGATAGAACTTAGAACTACTTCATTTGGTCAAGTTTCAAGGGGCTAGGACAAACCGTGTTTGATTTAGAGTTTCAAACACATCTATCTATATAGCAGAAAACAGAGTGAAACCTAAAAATTCAAAGTGTTACTGGAAGCGAAGGCTTGAACCTAGAAGAGTAAAAATTGGGCAGCCAAGTGGGATTAGTGAACTGATCATTACCACCAAGTATCATCAAGATTTGGTGAAAAAAGGTTTGCTGAGATTTCAGCAAACTAGTAGTTTTTTGGAAGCTTGGCAACCCCTTTCAAAGGAAAGTATTTTTCGCCAGTCTCTGCATGTGGTACTTCAAGAGGAAAGAAACCATAGAGATGGAACATAGAACTACTTCATTTGGTAAAGTTTCAAGGAGCTAGCACAAACCGTGTTTGATTTAGAGTTTCAAACACATCTATCTTTATAGCAGAAAACAGAGTGAAACCTAAAAATTCAAAGTGTTACTGGAAACGAACGCTTGAACCTAGAAGAGTGAAAGTTGGGCAGCCAAGTGGGCTTAGTGAACTTATCATTACCACCAAGTATCATCAAGATTTGGTGAAAAAATGTTTGCTGAGATTTCAGAAAACTAGTAGTTTTTTGGAAGCTTGGCAACCACTTTCAAAAGAAAGTGTTTTTCGCCAGTCTCTGCATGGGGTACTTCAAGAGGAAACAAACCATAGAGATAGAACTTAGAACTACTTCATTTGGTCAAGTTTCAAGGAGCTAGCACAAACCGTGTTTGATTTAGAGTTTCAAACACATCTATCTATATAGCAGAAAACAGAGTGAAACCTAAAATTTCAAAGTGTTACTGGAAACGAACGCTTGAACTTAGAAGAGTGAAAGTTTGGCAGCCAAGTGGGATTAGTGATCTGATCATTACCACCAAGTATCATCAGATTTGGTGAAAAAAGTTTTGCTGAGATTTCAGCAAACTAGTAGTTTTTTGGAAGCTTGGCAACCCCTTTCAAACGAAAGTGTTTTTCGCCAGTCTCTGCATGGGGTACTTAAAGAGGAAACAAACCATAGAGATAGAACTTAGAACTACTTCATTTGGTCAAGTTTCAAGGAGCTAGCACAAACCGTGTTTGATTTAGAGTTTCAAACACATCTATCTATATAGCAGAAAACAGAGTGAAACCTAAAAATTCAAAGTGTTACTGGAAACGAATGCTTCAACCTAGAAGAATAAAAATTGGGTAGCCAAGTGGGATTAGTGAACTGATCATTACCACCAAGTATCATCAAGATTTGGTGAAAAAATGTTTGCTGAGATTTCAGCAAACTAGTAGTTTTTTGGAAGCTTGGCAACCCCTTTCAAACGAAAGTGTTTTTCGCCAGTCTCTGCATGCGGTACTTCAAGAGGAAACAAACCATAGAGATGGAACATAGAACTACTTCATTTGGTAAAGTTTCAAGGAGCTAGCACAAACCGTGTTTGATTTAGAGTTTCAAACACATCTATCTATATAGCAGAAAACAGAGTGAAACCTAAAAATTCAAAGTGTTACTGGAAAGGAACGCTTGAACCTAGAAGAGTGAAAGTTGGGCAGCCAAGTGGGATTAGTGAACTGATCATTACCACCAAGTATCATCAAGATTAGGTGAAAAAATGTTTGCTGACATTTCAGCAAACCAGTAGTTTTTTGGAAGCTTGGCAACCCCTTTCAAACGAAAGTGTTTTTCGCCAGTCTCTGCATGGGATACTTCAAGTAGAAACAAACCATAGAGATAGAACTTAGAACTACTTCATTTGGTCAAGTTTCAAGGAGCTAGCACAAACCGTGTTTGATTTAGAATTCCAAACACAGCTATCAATGTAGGAGAAAACAGAGTGAAACCTAAAAATTCAAACTGTTACTGGAAACGAGTGCTTCAACCTAGAAGAATAAAAATTGGGGAGCCAAGTGGGATTAGTGAACTGATCATTACCACCAAGTATCATCAAGTTTTGGTGAAAAAAGTTTTGCTGAGATTTCAGCAAACTAGTAGTTTTTTGGAAGCTTTGACACCCCTTTCAAACGAAAGTGTTTTTCGCCAGTCTCTGCATGGTGTACTTCAAGAGGAAACAAACCATAGAGATGGAACATAGAACTACTTCATTTGGTAAAGTTTCAAGGAGCTAGCACAAACCGTGTTTGATTTAGAGTTTCAAACACATCTATCTATATAGCAGAATACAGCGTGAAACCTAAAAATTCAAAGTGTTACTGGAAACGAACGCTTGAACCTAGAAGAGTGAAAGTTGGGCTGCCAAGTGGGATTAGTGAACTGATCATTACCACCAAGCATCATCAAGTTTTGGTGAAAAAATGTTTGCTGAGATTTCAGCAAACTAGTAGTTTTTTGGAAGCTTGGCAACCCCTTTCAAACGAAAGAGTTTTTCGCCAGTCTCTGCATGGGGTACTTCAAGAGGAAACAAACCATAGAGATAGAACTTAGAACTACTTCATTTGGTCAAGTTTCAAGGAGCTAGCACAAACCATGTTTGATTTAGAATTCCAAACACAGCTATCTATGTAGGAGAAAACAGAGTGAAACCTAAAAATTCAAACTGTTACTGGAAACGAATGCTTCAACGTAGAAGAATAAAAATTGGGCAGCCAAGTGGGATTAGTGAACTGATCATTACCACCTAGTATCATCAAGATTTGGTGAAAAATGGTTTGCTGAGATTTCAGCAAACTAGTAGTTTTTTGGAAGCTTGGCAACCCCTTTCAAAGGAAAGTATTTTTCGCCAGTCTCTGCATGTGGTACTTCAAGAGGAAAGAAACCATAGAGATGGAACATAGAACTACTTCATTTGGTAAAGTTTCAAGGAGCTAGCACAAACCGTGTTTGATTTAGAGTTTCAAACACATCTATCTTTATAGCAGAAAACAGAGTGAAACCTAAAAATTCAAAGTGTTACTGGAAACGAACGCTTGAACCTAGAAGAGTGAAAGTTGGGCAGCCAAGTGGGCTTAGTGAACTTATCATTACCACCAAGTATCATCAAGATTTGGTGAAAAAATGTTTGCTGAGATTTCAGAAAACTAGTAGTTTTTTGGAAGCTTGGCAACCACTTTCAAAAGAAAGTGTTTTTCGCCAGTCTCTGCATGGGGTACTTCAAGAGGAAACAAACCATAGAGATAGAACTTAGAACTACTTCATTTGGTCAAGTTTCAAGGAGCTAGCACAAACCGTGTTTGATTTAGAGTTTCAAACACATCTATCTATATAGCAGAAAACAGAGTGAAACCTAAAATTTCAAAGTGTTACTGGAAACGAACGCTTGAACTTAGAAGAGTGAAAGTTTGGCAGCCAAGTGGGATTAGTGATCTGATCATTACCACCAAGTATCATCAGATTTGGTGAAAAAAGTTTTGCTGAGATTTCAGCAAACTAGTAGTTTTTTGGAAGCTTGGCAACCCCTTTCAAACGAAAGTGTTTTTCGCCAGTCTCTGCATGGGGTACTTAAAGAGGAAACAAACCATAGAGATAGAACTTAGAACTACTTCATTTGGTCAAGTTTCAAGGAGCTAGCACAAACCGTGTTTGATTTAGAGTTTCAAACACATCTATCTATATAGCAGAAAACAGAGTGAAACCTAAAAATTCAAAGTGTTACTGGAAACGAATGCTTCAACCTAGAAGAATAAAAATTGGGTAGCCAAGTGGGATTAGTGAACTGATCATTACCACCAAGTATCATCAAGATTTGGTGAAAAAATGTTTGCTGAGATTTCAGCAAACTAGTAGTTTTTTGGAAGCTTGGCAACCCCTTTCAAACGAAAGTGTTTTTCGCCAGTCTCTGCATGCGGTACTTCAAGAGGAAACAAACCATAGAGATGGAACATAGAACTACTTCATTTGGTAAAGTTTCAAGGAGCTAGCACAAACCGTGTTTGATTTAGAGTTTCAAACACATCTATCTATATAGCAGAAAACAGAGTGAAACCTAAAAATTCAAAGTGTTACTGGAAAGGAACGCTTGAACCTAGAAGAGTGAAAGTTGGGCAGCCAAGTGGGATTAGTGAACTGATCATTACCACCAAGTATCATCAAGATTAGGTGAAAAAATGTTTGCTGACATTTCAGCAAACCAGTAGTTTTTTGGAAGCTTGGCAACCCCTTTCAAACGAAAGTGTTTTTCGCCAGTCTCTGCATGGGATACTTCAAGTAGAAACAAACCATAGAGATAGAACTTAGAACTACTTCATTTGGTCAAGTTTCAAGGAGCTAGCACAAACCGTGTTTGATTTAGAATTCCAAACACAGCTATCAATGTAGGAGAAAACAGAGTGAAACCTAAAAATTCAAACTGTTACTGGAAACGAGTGCTTCAACCTAGAAGAATAAAAATTGGGGAGCCAAGTGGGATTAGTGAACTGATCATTACCACCAAGTATCATCAAGTTTTGGTGAAAAAAGTTTTGCTGAGATTTCAGCAAACTAGTAGTTTTTTGGAAGCTTTGACACCCCTTTCAAACGAAAGTGTTTTTCGCCAGTCTCTGCATGGTGTACTTCAAGAGGAAACAAACCATAGAGATGGAACATAGAACTACTTCATTTGGTAAAGTTTCAAGGAGCTAGCACAAACCGTGTTTGATTTAGAGTTTCAAACACATCTATCTATATAGCAGAATACAGCGTGAAACCTAAAAATTCAAAGTGTTACTGGAAACGAACGCTTGAACCTAGAAGAGTGAAAGTTGGGCTGCCAAGTGGGATTAGTGAACTGATCATTACCACCAAGCATCATCAAGTTTTGGTGAAAAAATGTTTGCTGAGATTTCAGCAAACTAGTAGTTTTTTGGAAGCTTGGCAACCCCTTTCAAACGAAAGAGTTTTTCGCCAGTCTCTGCATGGGGTACTTCAAGAGGAAACAAACCATAGAGATAGAACTTAGAACTACTTCATTTGGTCAAGTTTCAAGGAGCTAGCACAAACCATGTTTGATTTAGAATTCCAAACACAGCTATCTATGTAGGAGAAAACAGAGTGAAACCTAAAAATTCAAACTGTTACTGGAAACGAATGCTTCAACGTAGAAGAATAAAAATTGGGCAGCCAAGTGGGATTAGTGAACTGATCATTACCACCTAGTATCATCAAGATTTGGTGAAAAATGGTTTGCTGAGATTTCAGCAAACTAGTAGTTTTTTGGAAGCTCGGCAACCCCTTTCAAACGAAAGTGTTTTTCGCCAGTCTCTGCATGGGGTACTTCAAGAGGAAACAAACCATAGAGATAGAACTTAGAACTACTTCATTTGGTCAAGTTTCAAGGAGCTAGCACAAACCGTGTTTGATTTAGAGTTTCAAACATATCTATCTATATAGCAGAAAACAGAGTGAAACCTAAAAATTCAAAGTGTTAGTGGAAACGAATGCTTCATCCTAGAAGAATAAAAATTGGGTAGCCAAGTGGGATTAGTGAACAGATCATTACCACCAAGTATCATTAAGATTTGGTGAAAAAAGTTTTGCTGAGATTTAAGCAAACTAGTAGTTTTTTGGAAGATTGGCCACCCCTTTCAAACGAAAGTGTTTTTCGCCAGTCTCTGCATGGTGTACTTCAAGAGGAAACAAACCATAGAGATGGAACATAGAACTACTTCATTTGGTAAAGTTTAAAGGAGCTAGCACAAACCGTGTTTGATTTAGAGTTTCAAACACATCTATCTATATAGCAGAAAACAGAGTGAAACCTAAAAATTCAAAGTGTTGCTGGAAACGAACGCTTGAACCTAGAAGAGTAAAAATTGGGCAGCCAAATGGGCTTAGTGAACTGATCATTACCACCAAGTATCATCAAGATTTGGTGAAAAAATGTTTGCTGAGATTTCAGAAAACTAGTAGTTTTTTGGAAGCTTGGCAACCCCTTTCAAACGAAAGTGTTTTTTGCCAGTCTCTGCATGGGGTACTTCAAGAGGAAGCAAACCATAGAGATAGAACTTAGAACTACTTGATTTGGTCAAGTTTCAAGGAGCTAGCAAAAACCGTGTTTGACTTAGAGTTTCAAACACATCTATCTATATAGCAGAAAACAGAGTGAAACCTAAAAATTCAAAGTGTTACTGGAAACGAACGCTTGAACCTAGAAGAGTGAAAGTTGGGCAGCCAAGTGGGATTAGTGAACTGATCAACACAACCAAGTATCATCAAGATTTGGTGAAAAAAGATTTGCTGAGATTTCAGAAAACTAGTAGTTTTTTGGAAGCTTGGCCACCCCTTTCAAACGAAAGTGTTTTTCGCCAGTCTCTGCATGGGGTACTTCAAGAGGAAACAAACCATAGAGATAGAACTTAGAACTACTTCATTTGGTCAAGTTTCAAGGAGCTAGCACAAACCGTGTTTGATTTAGAGTTTCAAACACATCTATCTATATAGCAGAAAACAGAGTGAAACCTAAAAATTCAAAGTGTTACTGGAAAGGAACGCTTGAACCTAGAAGAGTGAAAGTTGGGCAGCCAAGTGCGATTAGTGAACTGATCATTACCACCAAGTATCATCAAGATTAGGTGAAAAAATGTTTGCTGAGATTTCAGCAAACTAGTAGTTTTTTGGAAGCTTGGCAACCCCTTTCAAACGAAAGTGTTTTTCGCCAGTCTCTGCATGAGGTACTTCACGAAGAAACAAACCATAGAGATAGAACTTAGAACTACTTCATTTGGTCAAGTTTCAAGGAGCTAGCACAAACCGAGTTTGATTTAGAATTCCAAACACAGCTATCTATGTAGGAGAAAACAGAGTGAAACCTAAAAATTCAAAGTTTTACTGGAAACGAACGCTTGAACCTAGAAGAGTGAAAGTTGGGCAGCCAAGTGGGATTAGTGAACTGATCATTACCACCAAGTATCATCAAGATTAGGTGAAAAAATGTTTGCTGAGATTTCAGCAAACTAGTAGTTTTTTGGAAGATTGGCAAACCTTTCAAACGAAAGTGTTTTTCGCCAGTCTCTGCATGGTGTACTTCAAGAGGAAACAAACATAGAGATGGAACATAGAACTACTTCTTTGGTAAAGTTTAAAGGAGCTAGCACAAACCGTGTTTGATTTAGAGTTTCAAACACATCTATCTGTATAGCAGAAAACAGAGTGAAACCTAAAAATTCAAAGTGTTACTGGAAACGAACACTTGAACCTAGAAGAGTGAAAGTTGGGCAGCCAAGTGGGATTAGTGAACTGATCATTACCACCAAGTATCATCAAGATTAGGTGAAAAAATGTTTGCTGAGATTTCAGCAAACTAGTAGTTTTTTGGAAGCTTGGCAACCCCTTTCAAACGAAAGTGTTTTTCGCCAGTCTCTGCATGGGGTACTTCAAGAAGAAACAAACCATAGAGATAGAACTTAGAACTACTTGATTTGGTCAAGTTTCAAGGAGCTAGCACAAACCGTGTTTGATTTAGAATTCCAAACACAGCTATGTATGTAGGAGAAAACAGAGTGAAACCTAAAAATTCAAAGTTTTACTGGAAACGAACGCTTGAACCTAGAAGAGTGAAAGTTGGGCAGCCAAGTGAAATTAGTGAACTGATCTTTACCACCAAGTATCATCAAGATTTGGTGAAAAAAGGTTTGCTGAGATTTCAGCAACTAGTAGTTTTTGGAAGCTTGGCAACCCCTTTCAAACAAAAGTGTTTCCGCTACTCTCTGCATGGGGTACTTCAAGAGGAAACAAACCATAGAGATAGAACTAGAACTACTTCATTTCGGTCAAGTTTCAAGGAGCTAGCACAAACCGTGTTTGATTAGAGTTTCAAACACATCTATCTATATAGCAGAAACAGAGTGAAACCTAAAAATTCAAAGTGTTACTGAAAGACGCTTGAACCTAGAAGAGTGAAAGTTGGGCAGCCAAGTGCGATTAGTGAACTGATCATTACCACCAAGTATCATCAAGATTAGGTGAAAAAATGTTTGCTGAGATTTCAGCAAACTAGTAGTTTTTTGGAAGCTTGGCAACCCCTTTCAAACGAAAGTGTTTTTCGCCAGTCTCTGCATGAGGTACTTCACGAAGAAACAAACCATAGAGATAGAACTTAGAACTACTTCATTTGGTCAAGTTTCAAGGAGCTAGCACAAACCGAGTTTGATTTAGAATTCCAAACACAGCTATCTATGTAGGAGAAAACAGAGTGAAACCTAAAAATTCAAAGTTTTACTGGAAACGAACGCTTGAACCTAGAAGAGTGAAAGTTGGGCAGCCAAGTGGGATTAGTGAACTGATCATTACCACCAAGTATCATCAAGATTAGGTGAAAAAATGTTTGCTGAGATTTCAGCAAACTAGTAGTTTTTTGGAAGATTGGCAAACCCTTTCAAACGAAAGTGTTTTTCGCCAGTCTCTGCATGGTGTACTTCAAGAGGAAACAAACCATAGAGATGGAACATAGAACTACTTCATTTGGTAAAGTTTAAAGGAGCTAGCACAAACCGTGTTTGATTTAGAGTTTCAAACACATCTATCTGTATAGCAGAAAACAGAGTGAAACCTAAAAATTCAAAGTGTTACTGGAAACGAACACTTGAACCTAGAAGAGTGAAAGTTGGGCAGCCAAGTGGGATTAGTGAACTGATCATTACCACCAAGTATCATCAAGATTAGGTGAAAAAATGTTTGCTGAGATTTCAGCAAACTAGTAGTTTTTTGGAAGCTTGGCAACCCCTTTCAAACGAAAGTGTTTTTCGCCAGTCTCTGCATGGGGTACTTCAAGAAGAAACAAACCATAGAGATAGAACATAGAACTACTTGATTTGGTCAAGTTTCAAGGAGCTAGCACAAACCGTGTTTGATTTAGAATTCCAAACACAGCTATGTATGTAGGAGAAAACAGAGTGAAACCTAAAAATTCAAAGTTTTACTGGAAACGAACGCTTGAACCTAGAAGAGTGAAAGTTGGGCAGCCAAGTGAAATTAGTGAACTGATCTTTACCACCAAGTATCATCAAGATTTGGTGAAAAAATGTTTGCTGAGATTTCAGCAACTAGTAGTTTTTTGGAAGCTTGGCAACCCCTTTCAAACAAAAGTGTTTTCCGCTACTCTCTGCATGGGGTACTTCAAGAGGAAACAAACCATAGAGATAGAACTTAGAACTACTTCATTTTGTCAAGTTTCAAGGAGCTAGCACAAACCGTGTTTGATTTAGAGTTTCAAACACATCTATCTATATAGCAGAAAACAGAGTGAAACCTAAAAATTCAAAGTGTTACTGGAAACGAAGGCTTGAACCTAGAAGAGTAAAAATTGGGCAGCCAAGTGGGATTAGTGAACTGATCATTACCACCAAGTATCATCAAGATTTGGTGAAAAAATATTTGCTGAGATTTCAGAAAACTAGTAGTTTTTTGGAAGCTTGGCAACCCCTTTCAAACGAAAGTGTTTTTTGCCAGTCTCTGCATGGGGTACTTCAAGAGGAAGCAAACCATAGAGATAGAATTTAGAACTACTTCATTTGGTCAAGTTTCAAGGAGCTAGCAAAAACCGTGTTTGATTTAGAGTTTCAAACACATCTATCTATATAGCAGAAAACAGAGTGAAACCTAAAAATTCAAAGTGTTACTGGAAACGAACGCTGGAACCTAGAAGAGTGAAAGTTGGGCAGCCAAGTGGGATTAGTGAACTGATCATTACAACCAAGTATCATCAAGATTTGGTGAAAAAATATTTGCTGAGATTTCAGAAAACTAGTAGTTTTTTGGAAGCTTGGCCACCCCTTTCAAACGAAAGTGTTTTTCGCCAGTCTCTGCATGGGGTACTTCAAGAGGAAACAAACCATAGAGATAGAACTTAGAACTACTTCATTTGGTCGAGTTTCAAGGAGCTAGCACAAACCGTGTTTGATTTAGAGTTTCAAACACATCTATCTATATAGCAGAAAACAGAGTGAAACCTAAAAATTCAAAGTGTTACTGGAAAGGAACGCTTGAACCTAGAAGAGTGAAAGTTGGGCAGCCAAGTGGGATTAGTGAACTGATCATTACCACCAAGTATCATCAAGATTAGGTGAAAAAATGTTTGCTGAGATTTCAGCAAACTAGTAGTTTTTTGGAAGCTTGGCAACCCCTTTCAAACGAAAGTGTTTTTCGCCAGTCTCTGCATGAGGTACTTCAAGAAGAAACAAACCATAGAGATAGAACTTAGAACTACTTCATTTGGTCAAGTTTCAAGGAGCTAGCACAAACCGAGTTTGATTTAGAATTCCAAACACAGCTATCTATGTAGGAGAAAACAGAGTGAAACCTAAAAATTCAAAGTTTTACTGAAAACGAACGCTTGAACCTAGAAGAGTGAAAGTTGGGCAGCCAAGTGAGTTTAGTGAACTGATCATTACCACGAAGTATCATCAAGATTTGGTGAAAAAATGTTTGCTGAGATTTCAGCAAACTAGTAGTTTCTTGGAAGCTTGGCAACCCCTTTCAAACGAAAGTGTTTTTCGCCAGTCTCTGCATGGGGTACTTCAAGAGGAAACAAACCATAGAGATAGAACTTAGAACTACTTCATTTGCTCAAGTTTCAAGGAGCAAGCACAAACCGTGTTTGATTTAGAGTTTCAAACACATCTATCTATATAGCAGAAAACAGAGTGAAACCTAAAATTTCAAGGTGTTACTTGAAACGAATGCTTCAACCTAGAAGAATAAAAATTGGGGAGCCAAGTGGGATTAGTGAACTGATCATTACCACCAAGTATCATCAAGTTTTGGTGAAAAAAGTTTTGCTGAGATTTCAGCAAACTAGTAGTTTTTTGGAACCTTTGACACCCCTTTCAAACGAAAGTGTTTTTCGCCAGTCTCCGCATCGTGTACTTCAATAGGAAACAAACGATAGAGATGGAACATAGAACTACTTCATTTGGTAAAGTTTCAAGGAGCTAGCACAAACCTTGTTTGATTTAGAGTTTCAAACACATCTATCTATATAGCAGAAAACAGAGTGAAACCTAAAAATTCAAAGTGTTACTGGAAACGAACGCTTGAACCTAGAAGAGTGAAAGTTGTGCTGCCAAGTGGGATTAGTGAACTGATCATTACCACCAAGTATCATCAAGTTTTGGTGAAAAAAGTTTTGCTGAGATTTCAGCAAACTAGTAGTTTTTTGGAAGCTTGGCAACCCCTTTCAAGCGAAAGTGTTTTTCGCCAGTCTCTGCATGGGGTACTTCAAGAGGAAACAAACCATAGAGATAGAACTTAAAACTACTTCATTTGGTCAAGTTTCAAGGAGCTAGCACAAACCATGTTTGATTTAGAATTCCAAACACAGCTATCTATGTAGGAGAAAACAGAGTGAAACCTAAAAATTCAAACTGTTACTGGAAACGAATGCTTCAACGTAGAAGAAAAACATTGGGCAGCCAAGTGGGATTAGTGAACTGATCATTACCACCAAGTATCATCATGATTTGGTGAAAAAAGTTTTGCTGAGATTTCAGCAAACTAGTAGTTTTTTGGAAGCTTGGCAACCCCTTTCAAACGAAAGTGTTTTTCGCTAGTCTCTGCTTGGGGTACTTCAAGAGGAAACAAACCATAGAGATAGAACATAGAACTACTTCATTTGGTCAAGTTTCAAGGAGCTAGCACAAACCGTGTTTGATTTAGAGTTTCAAACATATCTATCTATATAGCAGAAAACAGAGTGATACCTAAAAATTCAAAGTGTTACTGGAAACGAATGCTTCAACCTAGAAGAATAAAAATTGGGTAGCCAAGTGGGATTAGTGAACAGATCATTACCACCAAGTATCATTAAGATTTGGTGAAAAAAGTTTTGCTGAGATTTCAGCAAACTAGTAGTTTTTTGGAAGATTGGCAAACCCTTTCAAACGAAAGTGTTTTTCGCCAGTCTCTGCATGGTGTACTTCAAGAGGAAACAAACCATAGAGATGGAACATAGAACTACTTCATTTGGTAAAGTTTAAAGGAGCTAGCACAAACCGTGTTTGATTTAGAGTTTCAAACACATCTATCTATATAGCAGAAAACAGAGTGAAACCTAAAAATTCAAAGTGTTACTAGAAACGAACGCTTGAACCTAGAAGAGTGAAAGTTGGGCAGCCAAGTGGGATTAGTGAACTGATCATTACCACCAAGTATCATCAAGATTAGGTGAAAAAATGTTTGCTGAGATTTCAGCAAACTAGTAGTTTTTTGGAAGCTTGGCAACCCCTTTCAAACGAAAGTGTTTTTCGCCAGTCTCTGCATGGGGTACTTCAAGAAGAAACAAACCATAGAGATAGAACTTAGAACTACTTGATTTGGTCAAGTTTCAAGGAGCTAGCACAAACCGTGTTTGATTTAGAATTCCAAACACAGCTATCTATGTAGGAGAAAACAGAGTGAAACCTAAAAATTCAAAGTTTTACTGGAAACGAACGCTTGAACCTAGAAGAGTGAAAGTTGGGCAGCCAAGTGAAATTAGTGAACTGATCTTTACCACCAAGTATCATCAAGATTTGGTGAAAAAATGTTTGCTGAGATTTCAGCAACTAGTTGTTTTTTGGAAGCTTGGCAACCCCTTTCAAACGAAAGTGTTTTCCGCTAGTCTCTGCATGGGGTACTTCAAGAGGAAACAAACCATAGAGATAGAACTTAGAACTACTTCATTTTGTCAAGTTTCATGGAGCTAGCACAAACCGTGTTTGATTTAGAGTTTCAAACACATCTATCTATATAGCAGAAAGCAGAGTAAAACCTAAAAATTCAAAGTGTTCCTGGAAACGAACGCTTGAACCTAGAAGAGTGAAAGTTGGGCAGCCAAGTGAGATTAGTGAACTGATCATTACCACCAAGTATCATCAAGATTTGGTGAAAAAAGGTTTGCTGAGATTTCAGCAAACTAGTAGTTTTTTGGAAGCTTGGCAACCCCTTTCAAACGAAAGTGTTTTTCGCCAGTCTCTGCATGGGGTACTTCAAGAGGAAACAAACCATAGAGATAGAACTTAGAACTACTTCATTTGGTCAAGTTTCAAGGAGCTAGCACAAACCGTGTTTGATTTAGAGTTTCAAACACATCTATCTATATAGCAGAAAACAGAGTGAAACCTAAAAATTCAAAGTGTTACTGGAAACGAAGGCTTGAACCTAGAAGAGTAAAAATTGGGCAGCCAAGTGGGATTAGTGAACTGATCATTACCACCAAGTATCATCAAGATTTGGTGAAAAAAGGTTTGCTGAGATTTCAGAAAACTAGTAGTTTTTTGGAAGCTTGGCAACCCCTTTCAAATGAAAGTGTTTTTCGCCAGTCTCTGCATGCGGTACTTCAAGAGGAAACAAACCATAGAGATGGAACATAGAACTACTTCATTTGGTAAAGTTTCAAGGAGCTAGCACAAACCGTGTTTGATTTAGAGTTTCAAACACATCTATCTATATAGCAGAAAACAGAGTGAAACCTAAAAATTCAAAGTGTTACTGGAAACGAACGCTTGAACCTAGAAGAGTGAAAGTTGGGCTGTCAATTGGGATTAGTGAACTGATCATTACCACCAAGTATCATCAAGTTTTGGTGAAAAAATATTTGCTGAGATTTCAGCAAACTAGTAGTTTTTTGGAAGCTTGGCAACCCCTTTCAAACGAAAGTGTTTTTTGCCAGTCTCTGCATGGGGTACTTCAAGAGGAAACAAACCATAGAGATAGAACTTAGAACTACTTCATTTGGTCAAGTTTCAAGCAGCTAGTACAAACCATGTTTGATTTAGAATTCCAAACACAGCTATCTATGTAGGAGAAAACAGAGTGAAAAAAAAAATTCAAACTGTTACTGGAAACGAATGCTTCAACGTAGAAGAATAAAAATTGGGCAGCCAAGTGGGATTAGTGAACTGATCATTACCACCAAGTATCATCAAGATTTGGTGAAAAAATGTTTGCTGAGATTTCAGCAAATAGTAGTTTTTTGGAAGCTTGGCAACCCCTTTCAAATGACAGTGTTTTTCGCCAGTCTCTGCATGGGGTACTTCAAGAGGCAACAAACCATAGAGAGAGAACTTAGGACTACTTCATTTTGTCAAGTTTCACGGAGCTAGCACATACCGTGTTTGATTTAGAGTTTCAAACACATCTATCTATATAGCAGAAAACAGAGTGAAACCTAAAAATTCAAAGTGTTCCTGGAAAGGAACGCTTGAACATAGAAGAGTGAAAGTTGGGCATCCAAGTGGGATTAGTGAACTGATCATTACCACCAAGTATCATCAAGATTAGGTGAAAAAATGTTTGCTGAGATTTCAGCAAACTAGTAGTTTTTTGGAAGCTTGGCAACCCCTTTCAAAGGAAAGTGTTTTTCGCCTGTCTCTGCATGAGGTACATCAAGAAGAAACAAACCATAGAGATAGAACTTAGAACTACTTCATTTGGTCAAGTTTCAAGGCGCTAGCACAAACCGTGTTTGATTTAGAATTCCAAACATAGCTATCTATGTAGGAGAAAACAGAGTGAAACCTAAAAATTCAAACTGTTACTGGAAACGAATGCTTCAACCTACAAGAATAAAAATTGGGCAGCCAAGTGGGATTAGTGAACTGATCATTACCACCAAGTATCATCAAGATTTGGTGAAAAAATGTTTGCTGAGATTTCAGCAAACTAGTAGTTTTTTGGAAGCTTGGCAACCCCTTTCAAACAAAAGTGTTTTTCGCCAGTCTCTGCATGGGGTACTTCAAGAGGAAACAAACCATAGAGATAGAATTTAGAACTACTTCATTTGGACACGTTTCAAGGAGCTAGCACAAACCGTGTTTGATTTAGAATTCCAAACACATCTATCTATATAGCAGAAAACAGAGTGAAACCTAAAAATTCAAAGTGTTACTGGAAACGAACGCTTGAACCTAGAAGAGTGAAAGTTGGGCAGCCAAGTGGGATTAGTGAACTGATCATTACCACCAAGTATCATCAAGATTTGATGAAAAAAGGTTTGCTGAGATTTCAGCAAACTAGTAGTTTTTTGGAAGCTTGGCCACCCCTTTCAAACGAAAGTATTTTTCGCCACTCTCTGCATGCGGTACTTCAAGAGGACACAAACCATAGAGATGGAACATAGAACTACTTCATTTGGTAAAGTTTCAAGGAGCTAGCACAAACCGTGTTTGATTTAGAGTTTCAAACACATCTATCTATATAGCAGAAAACAGAGTGAAACCTAAAAATTCAAAGTGTTACTGGAAACGAACGCTTGAACCTAGAAGAGTAAAAATTGGGCAGCCAAGTGGGCTTAGTGAACTGATCATTACAACCAAGTATCATCAAGATTTGGTGAAAAAATATTTGCTGAGATTTCAGCAAACTAGTAGTTTTTTGGAAGCTTGGCCACCCCTTTCTAACGAAAGTGTTTTTCGCCAGTCTCTGCATGGGGTACTTCAAGAGGAAACAAACCATAGAGATAGAACTTAGAACTACTTCATTTGGTCAAGTTTCAAGGAGCTAGCACAAACCGTGGTTGATTTAGAGTTTCAAACACATCTATCTATATAGCAGAAAACAGAGTGAAACCTAAAAGTTCAAAGTGTTACTTGAAACGAATGCTTCAACCTAGAAGAATAAAAATTGGGGAGCCAAGTGGGATTAGTGAACTGATCATTACCACCAAGAATCATCAAGTTTTGGTGAAAAAAGTTTTGCTGAGATTTCAGCAAACTAGTAGTTTTTTGGAAGCTTTGCCACCCCTTTCAAACGAAAGTGTTTTTCGCCAGTCTCTGCATGGTGTACTTCAAGAGGAAACAAACCATAGAGATGGAACATAGAACTACTTCATTTGGTAAAGTTTCAAGGAGCTAGCACAAACCGTGTTTGATTTAGAGTTTCAAACACATCTATCTATATAGCAGAAAACAGAGTGAAACCTAAATATTCAAAGTGTTACTGGAAAGGAACGCTTGAACCTAGAAGAGTGAAAGTTGGGCAGCCAAGTGGGATTAGTGAAATGATCATTACCACCAAGTATCATCAAGATTAGGTGAAAAAATGTTTGCTGAGATTTCAGCAAACTAGTAGTTTTTTGGAAGCTTGGCAACCCCTTTCAAACGAAAGTGTTTTTTGCCAGTCTCTGCATGGTGTACTTCAAGAGGAAACAAACCATAGAGATGGAACATAGAACTACTTCATTTGGTAAAGTTTCAAGGAGCTAGCACAAACCGTGTTTGATTTAGAGTTTCAAACACATCTATCTATATAGCAGAAAACAGAGTGAAACCTAAAAATTCAAAGTGTTGCTGGAAACGAACGCTTGAACCTAGAAGAGTAAAAATTGGGCAGCCAAGTGGGCTTAGTGAACTGATCATTACCACCAAGTATCATCAAGATTTGGTGAAAAAATGTTTGCTGAGATTTCAGGAAACTAGTAGTTTTTTGGAAGCTTGGCAACCCCTTTCAAACGAAAGTGATTTTCGCCAGTCTCTGCATGGGGTACTTCAAGAGGAAACAAACCATAGAGATAGAACTTAGGACTACCTCATTTTGTCAAGTTTCACGGAGCTAGCACAAACCGTGTTTGATTTAGAGATTCAAACACATCTATCTATATAGCAGAAAACAGAGTGAAACCTAAAAATTCAAAGTGTTACTGGAAAGGAACGCTTAAACCTAGAAGAGTGAAAGTTGGGCAGCCAAGTGGGATTAGTGAACTGATCATTACCACCAAGTATCATCAAGATTAGGTGAAAAAATGTTTGCTGACATTTCAGCAAACCAGTAGTTTTTTGGAAGCTTGGCAACCCCTTTCAAACGAAAGTGTTTTTCGCCAGTCTCTGCATGGGATACTTCAAGTAGAAACAATCCATAGAGATAGAACTTAGAACTACTTCATTTGGTCAAGTTTCAAGGAGCTAGCACAAACCGTGTTTGATTTAGAATTCCAAACACAGCTATCTATGTAGGAGAAAACAGAGTGAAACCTAAAAATTCAAACTGTTACTGGAAACGAATGCTTCAACCTAGAAGAATAAAAATTGGGCAGCCAAGTGGGATTAGTGAACTGATCATTACCACCAAGTATCATCAAGATTTGGTGAAAAAATGTTTGCTGAGATTTCAGCAAACTAGTAGTTTTTTGGAAGCTTGGCAACCCCTTTCAAACGAAAGTGTATTTCGCCAGTCTCTGCATGGGGTACTTCAAGAGGAAACAAACCATAGAGATAGAATTTAGAACTACTTCATTTGGTCACGTTTCAAGGAGCTAGCACAAACCGTGTTTGATTTAGAATTCCAAACACATCTATCTATATAGCAGAAAACAGAGTGAAACCTAAAAATTCAAAGTGTTACTGGAAACGAACGCTTGAACCTAGAAGAGTGAAAGTTGGGCAGCCAAGTGAAATTAGTGAACTGATCATTACCACCAAGTATCATCAAGATTTGGTGAAAAAAAGTTTGCTGAGATTTCAGCAACTAGTAGTTTTTTGGAAGCTTGGCAACCCCTTTCAAACGAAAGTGTTTTTCGCTAGTCTCTGCATCGGGTACTTCAAGAGGAAACAAACCATAGAGATAGAACTTAGAACTACTTCATTTTGTCAAGTATCATGGAGCTAGCACAAACCGTGTTTGATTTAGAATTCCAAACACGGCTATCTTTGTAGGAGAAAACAGAGTGAAACCTAAAAATTCAAACTGTTACTATAAACGAATGTTTCAACCTAGAAGAATAAAAATTGGGCAGCCAAGTGGGATTAGTGAACTGATCATTACCACCAAGTATCATCAAGATTTGGTGAAAAAAGGTTTGCTGAGATTTCAGCAAACTAGTAGTTTTTTGGAAGCTTGGCCACCCCTTTCAAACGAAAGTGTTTTTCGCCAGTCTCTGCATGGGGTACTTCAAGAGGAAACAAACCATAGAGATAGAACTTAGAACTACTTCATTTTGTCAAGTTTCACGGAGCTAGCACAAACCGTGTTTGATTTAGAGTTTCAAACACATCTATCTATATAGCAGAAAACAGAGTGAAACCTTAAAATTCAAAGTGTTACTGGAAACGAACGCTTGAACCTAGAAGATTGAAAGTTGGGCTGCCAAGTGGGATTAGTTAACGGATCATTACCACCAAGTATCATCAAGTTTTGGTGAAAAAATGTTTGCTGAGATTTCAGCAAACTAGTAGTTTTTTGGAAGCTTGGCAACCCCTTTCAAACGAAAGTGTTTTTCGCCAGTCTCTGCATGGGGTACTTCAAGAGGAAACAAACCATAGAGATAGAACTTAGAACTACTTCATTTGGTCAAGTTTCAAAGAGCTAGCACAAACCATGTTTGATTTAGAGTTTCAAACACATCTATCTGTATAGCAGAAAACAGAGTGAAACCTAAAATTCAAACAGTTACTGGAAACGAATGCTTCAACGTAGAAGAATAAAAATTGGGTAGCCAAGTGGGATTAGTGAACTGATCATTACCACCAAGTATCATTAAGATTTGGTGAAAAAAGTTTTGCTGAGATTTCAGCAAACTAGTAGTTTTTTGGAAGCTTGGCAACCCCTTTCAAACGAAAGTGTTTTTCGCCAGTCTCTGCATGGTGTACTTCAAGAGGAAACAAACAATAGAGATAGAACTTAGAACTACTTCATTTGGTCAAGTTTCAAAGAGCTAGCACAAACCGTGTTTGATTTACAGTTTCAAACACATCTATCTATATAGCAGAAAACAGAGTGAAACCTAAAAATTCAAAGTGTTACTGGAAACGAACGCTTGAACCTAGAAGAGTGAAAGTTGGGCAGCCAAGTGAGATTAGTGAACTGATCATTACCACCAAGTATCATCAAGATTTGGTGAAAAAAGTTTTGCTGAGATTTCAGCAAACTAGTAGTTTTTTGGAATCTTGGCAACCCCTTTCAAACGAAAGTGTTTTTCACCAGTCTCTGCATGGGGTACTTCAAGGGGAAACAAACCATAGAGATAGAACATAGAACTACTTCATTTGGTCAAGTTTCAAGGAGCTAGCACAAACCGTGTTTGATTTAGAGTTTCAAACACATCTATCTATATAGCAGAAAACAGAGTGAAACCTAAAAATTAAAAGTGTTACTGGAAACGAACGCTTGAACCTAGAAGAGTGAATGTTGGGCAGCCAAGTGAGATTAGTGAACTGATCATTACCAACAAGTATCATCAAGATTTGGTGAAAAAATGTTTGCTGAGATTTCAGCTAACTAGTAGTTTTTTGGAAGCTTGGCAACCCCTTTCAAACGAAAGTGTTTTTCGCCAGTCTCTGCATGGGGTACTTCAAGAGGAAACAAACCATAGAGATAGAACATAGAACTACTTCATTTGGTCAAGTTTCAAGGAGCTAGCACAAACCATGTTTGATTTAGAATTCCAAACACAGCTATCTATGTAGGAGAATACAGAGTGAAACCTAAAAATTCAAAGTGTTACTGGAAACGAACGCTTGAACCTAGAAGAGTAAAAATTGGGCAGCCAAGTGGGATTAGTGAACTGATCATTACCACCAAGTATCATCAAGATTTGGTGAAAAAATGTTTGCTGAGATTTCAGCAAACTAGTAGTTTTTTGGAAGCTTGGCAACCCCTTTCAAACGAAAGTGTTTTTCGCCAGTCTCTGCATGGGGTACTTCAAGAGGAAACAAATCATAGAGATAGAACTTAAAACTACTTCATTTGGTCAAGTTTCAAGGAGCTAGCACAAACCGTGTTTGATTTAGAGTTTCAAACACATCTATCTATATAGCAGAAAACAGAGTGAAACCTAAAAATTCAAAGTGTTACTGGAAACGAACTCTTGAACCTAGAAGAGTGAAAGTTGGGCAGCCAAGTGAAATTATTGAACTGATCATTACCACCAAGTATCATCAAGATTTGGTGAAAAAATGTTTGCTGAGATTTCAGCAAACTAGTAGTTTTTTGGAAGCTTGCCAACCCCTTTCAAACGAAAGTGTTTTTCGCCAGTCTCTGCATGGGGTACTTCAAGAAGAAACAAACCATAGAGATAGAACTTAGAACTACTTCATTTGGTCAAGTTTCAAGGAGCTAGCACAAACCGTGTTTGATTTAGAATTCCAAACACAGCTATCTATGTAGGAGAAAACAGAGTGAAACCTAAAAAGTCAAACTCTTACAGGAAACGAATGCTTCAACCTAGAAAAATAAAAATTGGGCAGCCAAGTGGGATTAGTGAACTGATCATTACCACCAAGTATCATCAAGATTTGGTGAAAAAAGGTTTGCTGAGATTTCAGCAAACTAGTAGTTTTTTGGAAGCTTGGCAACCCCTTTCAAACGAAAGTGTATTTCGCCAGTCTCTGCATGGGGTACTTCAAGAGGAAACAAACCATAGAGATAGAATTTAGAACTACTTCATTTGGTCAAGTTTCAAGGAGCTAGCACAAACCGTGTTTGATTTAGAATTCCAAACACATCTATCTATATAGCAGAAAACAGAGTGAAACCTAAAAATTCAAAGTGTTACTGGAAACGAACGCTTGAACCTAGAAGAGTGAAAGTTGGGCAGCCAAGTGAAATTAGTGAACTGATCATTACCACCAAGTATCATCAAGATTTGGTGAAAAAATGTTTGCTGAGATTTCAGCAACTAGGAGTTTTTTGGAAGCTTGGCAACCCCTTTCAAACGAAAGTGTTTTTCGCTAGTCTCTGCATCGGGTACTTCAAGAGGAAACAAACCATAGAGATAGAACTTAGAACTACTTCATTTTGTCAAGTATCATGGAGCTAGCACAAACCGTGTTTGATTTAGAATTCCAAACACGGCTATCTTTGTAGGAGAAAACAGAGTGAAACCTAAAAATTCAAACTGTTACTATAAACGAATGCTTCAACCTAGAAGAATAAAAATTGGGCAGCCAAGTGGGATTAGTGAACTGATCATTACCACCAAGTATCATCAAGATTTGGTGAAAAAAGGTTTGCTGAGATTTCAGCAAACTAGTAGTTTTTTGGAAGCTTGGCAACCCCTTTCAAACGAAAGTGTTTTTCGCCAGTCTCTGCATGGGGTACTTCAAGAGGAAACAAACCATAGAGATAGAACTTAGAACTACTTCATTTGGTCAAGTTTCAAGGAGCTAGCACAAACCGTGTTTGATTTAGAGTTTCAAACACATCTATCTGTATAGCAGAAAACAGAGTGAAACCTAAAATTTCAAAGTGTTACTGGAAACGAATGCTTCAACGTAGAAGAATAAAAATTGGGTAGCCAAGTGGGATTAGTGAACTGATCATTACCACCAAGTATCATTAAGATTTGGTGAAAAAAGTTTTGCTGAGATTTCAGCAAACTAGTAGCTTTTTGGAAGCTTGGCCACCCCTTTCAAACGAAAGTGTTTTTCGCCAGTCTCTGCATGGTGTACTTCAAGAGGAAACAAACAATAGAGATGGAACATAGAACTACTTTATTTGGTAAAGTTTCAAAGAGCTAGCACAAACCGTGTTTGATTTACAGTTTCAAACACATCTATCTATATAGCAGAAAACAGAGTGAAACCTAAAAATTCAAAGTGTTACTGGAAACGAACGCTTGAACCTAGAAGAGTGAAAGTTGGGCAGCCAAGTGAGATTAGTGAACTGATCATTACCACCAAGTATCATCAAGATTTGTTGAAAAAACGTTTGCTGAGATTTCAGCAAACTAGTAGTTTTTTGGAAGCTTGGCAACCCCTTTCAAACGAAAGTTTTTTTCGCCAGTCTCTGCATGGGGTACTTCAAGAGGAAACAAACCATAGAGATAGAACTTAGAACTACTTCATTTGGTCAAGTATCAAGGAGCTAGCACAAACCGTGTTTGATTTAGAGTTTCAAACACATCTATCTATATAGCAGAAAACAGAGTGAAACCTAAAAATTCAAAGTGTTCCTGGAAATGAACGCTTGAACCTAGAAGAGTGAATGTTGGGCAGCCAAGTGAGATTAGTGAACTGATCATTACCACCAAGTATCATCAAGATTTGGTGAAAAAAGGTTTGCTGAGATTTCAGCTAACTAGAAGTTTTTTGGAAGCTTGGCAACCCCTTTCAAACGAAAGTGTTTTTCGCCAGTCTCTGCATGGGGTACTTCAAGAGGAAACAAACCATACAGATAGAACTTAGAACTAATTCATTTGGTCAAGTTTCAAGGAGCTAGCACAAACCGTGTTTGATTTAGAGTTTCAAACACATCTATCTATATAGCAGAAAACAGAGTGAAACCTAAAAATTCAAAGTGTTACTGGAAACGAACGCTTGAAACTAGAAGAGTAAAAATTGGGCAGCCAAGTGGGATTAGTGAACTGATCATTACCACCAAGTATCATCAGGATTTGGTGAAAAAATGTTTGCTGAGATTTCAGCAAACTAGTAGTTTTTTGGAAGCTTGGCAACCCCTTTCAAACGAAAGTGTTTTTCGCCAGTCTCTGCATGGGGTACTTCAAGAAGAAACAAACCATGGAGATAGAACTTAGAACTACTTCATTTGGTCAAGTTTCAAGGAGCTAGCACAAACCGTGTTTGATTTAGAATTCCAAACACAGCTATCTATGTAGGACAAAACAGAGTGAAACCTAAAAATTCAAACTCTTACAGGAAACGAATGCTTCAACCTAGAAGAATAAAAATTGGGCAGCCAAGTGGGATTAGTGAACTGATCATTACCACCAAGTATCATCAAGATTTGGTGAAAAAAGGTTTGCTGAGATTTCAGCAAACTAGTAGTTTTTTGGAAGCTTGGCAACCCCTTTCAAACGAAAGTGTATTTCGCCAGTCTCTGCATGGGGTACTTCAAGAGGAAACAAACCATAGAGATAGAAATTAGAACTACTTCATTTTGTCAAGTTTCATGGAGCTAGCACAAACCGTGTTTGATTTAGAGTTTCAAACACATCTATCTATATAGCAGAAAACAGAGTGAAACCTAAAAATTCAAAGTGTTCCTGGAAACGAACGCTTGAACCTAGAAGAGTGAAAGTTGAGCAGCAAAGTGAGATTAGTGAACTGATCATTACCACCAAGTATCATCAAGATTTGGTGAAAAAAGGTTTGCTGAGATTTCAGCAAACTAGTAGTTTTTTGGAAGCTTAGCAACCCCTTTCAAACGAAAGTGTTTTTCGCCAGTCTCTGCATGGGGTACTTCAAGAGGAAACAAACCATAGAGATAGAACTTAAAACTACTTCATTTGGTCAAGTTTCAAGCAGCTAGTACAAACCATGTTTGATTTAGAATTCCAAACACAGCTATCTCTGTAGGAGAAAACAGAGTGAAAAAAAAATTCAAACTGTTACTGGAAACGAATGCTTCAACCTAGAAGAATAAAAATTGGGCAGCCAAATGGGTTTAGTGAACTGATAATTACCACCAAGTATCATCAAGATTTGGTGAAAAAATGTTTGCTGAGATTTCAGCAAACTAGTAGTTTTTTGGAAGCTTGGCAACCCCTTTCAAAGGAAAGTGTTTTTCGCCTGTCTCTGCATGAGGTACATCAAGAAGAAACAAACCATAGAGATAGAACTTAGAACTACTTCATTTGGTCAAGTTTCAAGGAGCTAGCACAAACCGTGTTTGATTTAGAATTCCAAACATAGCTATCTATGTAGGAGAAAACAGAGTGAAACCTAAAAATTCAAACTGTTACTGGAAACGAATGCTTCAACCTACAAGAATAAAAATTGGGCAGCCAAGTGGGATTAGTGAACTGATCATTACCACCAAGTATCATCAAGATTTGGTGAAAAAATGTTTGCTGAGTTTTCAGCAAACTAGTAGTTTTTTGGAAGCTTGGCAACCCCTTTCAAACAAAAGTGTTTTTCGCCAGTATCTGCATGGGGTACTTCAAGAGGAAACAAACCATAGAGATAGAATTTAGAACTACTTCATTTGGTCACGTTTCAAGGAGCTAGCACAAACCGTGTTTGATTTAGAATTCCAAACACATCTATCCATATAGCAGAAAACAGAGTGAAACCTAAAAATTCAAAGTGTTACTGGAAACGAACGCTTGAACCTAGAAGAGTGAAAGTTGGGCAGCCAAGTGGGATTAGTGAACTGATCATTACCACAAAGTATCATCAAGATTTGGTGAAAAAAGGTTTGCTGAGATTTCAGCAAACTAGTAGTTATTTGGAAGCTTGGCCACACCTTTCAAACGAAAGTATTTTTCGCCACTCTCTGCATGCGGTACTTCAAGAGGACACAAACCATAGAGATGGAACATAGAACTACTTCATTTGGTAAAGTTTCACGGAGCTAGCACAAACCGTGTTTGATTTAGAGTTTCAAACACATCTATCTATATAGCAGAAAACAGAGTGAAACCTAAAAATTCAAAGTGTTACTGGAAACGAATGCTTGAACCTAGAAGAGTAAAAATTGGGCAGCCAAGTGGGCTTAATGAACTGATCATTACAACCAAGTATCATCAAGATTTGGTGAAAAAATATTTGCTGAGATTTCAGCAAACTAGTAGTTTTTTGGAAGCTTGGCCACCCCTTTCTAACGAAAGTGTTTTTCGCCAGTCTCTGCATGGGGTACTTCAAGAAAAAACAAACCATAGAGATAGAACTTAGAACTACTTCATTTGGTCAAGTTTCAAGGAACTAGCACAAACCGTGTTTGATTTAGAGTTTCAAACACATCTATCTATAAAGCAGAAAACAGAGTGAAACCTAAAATTTCAAAGTGTTACTGGAAACGAACGCTTGAACCTAGAAGAGTGAAAGTTGGGCTGCCAAGTGGGATTAGTGAACTGATCATTACCACCAAGTATCATCAAGTTTTGGTGAAAAAATGTTTGCTGAGATTTCAGCAAACTAGTAGTTTTTTGGAAGCTTGGCAACCCCTTTCAAACGAAAGTGTTTTTCGCCAGTCTATGCATGGGGTACTTCAAGAGGAAACAAACCATAGAGATAGAACTTAGAACTACTTCATTTGGTCAAGTTTCAAGGAGCTAGCACAAACCATGTTTGATTTAGAATTCCAAACACAGCTATCTATGTAGGAGAAAACAGAGTGAAACCTAAAAATTCAAACTGTTACTGGAAACGAATGCTTCAACCTAGAAGAATAAAAATTGGGCAGCCAAGTGGGATTAGTGAACTGATCATTACCACCAAGTATCATCAAGATTTGGTGAAAAAATGTTTGCTGAGATTTCAGCAAACTAGTAGTTTTTTGGAAGCTTGGCAACCCCTTTCAAACGAAAGTGTTTTTCGCCAGTCTCTGCATGGGGTACTTCAAGAGGAAACAAACCATAGAGATAGAACTTAGGACTACTTCATTTGGTCAAGTTTCACGGAGCTAGCACATACCGTGTTTGATTTAGAGTTTAAACACATCTATCTATATAGCAGAAAACAGAGTGAAACCTAAATATTCAAAGTGTTACTGGAAAGGAACGCTTGAACCTAGAAGAGTGAAAGTTGGGCAGCCAAGTGGATTAGTGAACTGATCATTACCACCAAGTATCATCAAGATTAGGTGAAAAAATGTTTGCTGAGATTTCAGCAAACTAGTAGTTTTTTGGAAGCTTGGCAACCCCTTTCAAACGAAAGTGTTTTTTGCCAGTCTCTGCATGGTGTACTTCAAGAGGAAACAAACCATAGAGATGGAACATAGAACTACTTCATTTGGTAAAGTTTCAAGGAGCTAGCACAAACCGTGTTTGATTTAGAGTTTCAAACACATCTATCTATATAGCAGAAAACAGAGTGAAACCTAAAAATTCAAAGTGTTGCTGGAAACGAACGCTTGAACCTAGAAGAGTAAAAATTGGGCAGCCAAGTGGGCTTAGTGAACTGATCATTACCACCAAGTATCATCAAGATTTGGTGAAAAAATGTTTGCTGAGATTTCAGCAAACTAGTAGTTTTTTTGGAAGCTTGGCAACCCCTTTCAAACGAAAGCCTTTTTCGCCAGTCTCTGCATGGGGTACATCAAGAAGAAACAAACCATAGAGATAGAACTTAGAACTACTTCATTTGGTCAAGTTTCAAGGAGCTAGCACAAACCGTGTTTGATTTAGAGATTCAAACACATCTATCTATATAGCAGAAAACAGAGTGAAACCTAAAAATTCAAACTGTTACTGGAAACGAATGCTTCAACCTAGAAGAATAAAAATTGGGCAGCCAAAGTGGGATTAGTGAACTGATCATTACCACCAAGTATCATCAAGATTTGGTGAAAAAACGTTTGCTGAGATTTCAGCAAACTAGTAGTTTTTTGGAAGCTTGGCAACCCCTTTCAAACGAAAGTTTTTTTCGCCAGTCTCTGCATGGGGTACTTCAAGAGGAAACAAACCATAGAGATAGAACTTAGAACTACTTCATTTGGTCAAGTATCAAGGAGCTAGCACAAACCGTGTTTGATTTAGAGTTTCAAACACATCTATCTATATAGCAGAAAACAGAGTGAAACCTAAAAATTCAAAGTGTTCCTGGAAATGAACGCTTGAACCTAGAAGAGTGAATGTTGGGCAGCCAAGTGAGATTAGTGAACTGATCATTACCACCAAGTATCATCAAGATTTGGTGAAAAAAGGTTTGCTGAGATTTCAGCTAACTAGAAGTTTTTTGGAAGCTTGGCAACCCCTTTCAAACGAAAGTGTTTTTCGCCAGTCTCTGCATGGGGTACTTCAAGAGGAAACAAACCATACAGATAGAACTTAGAACTAATTCATTTGGTCAAGTTCAAGGAGCTAGCACAAACCGTGTTTGATTTAGAGTTTCAAACACATCTATCTATATAGCAGAAAACAGAGTGAAACCTAAAATTCAAAGTGTTACTGGAAACGAACGCTTGAAACTAGAAGAGTAAAAATTGGGCAGCCAAGTGGGATTAGTGAACTGATCATTACCACCAAGTATCATCAGGATTTGGTGAAAAAATGTTTGCTGAGATTTCAGCAAACTAGTAGTTTTTTGGAAGCTTGGCAACCCCTTTCAAACGAAAGTGTTTTTCGCCAGTCTCTGCATGGGGTACTTCAAGAAGAAACAAACCATGGAGATAGAACTTAGAACTACTTCATTTGGTCAAGTTTCAAGGAGCTAGCACAAACCGTGTTTGATTTAGAATTCCAAACACAGCTATCTATGTAGGACAAAACAGAGTGAAACCTAAAATTCAAACTCTTACAGGAAACGAATGCTTCAACCTAGAAGAATAAAAATTGGGCAGCCAAGTGGGATTAGTGAACTGATCATTACCACCAAGTATCATCAAGTTTTGGTGAAAAAAGGTTTGCTGAGATTTCAGCAAACTAGTAGTTTTTTGGAAGCTTGGCAACCCCTTTCAAACGAAAGTGTATTTCGCCAGTCTCTGCATGGGGTACTTCAAGAGGAAACAAACCATAGAGATAGAAATTAGAACTACTTCATTTTGTCAAGTTTCATGGAGCTAGCACAAACCGTGTTTGATTTAGAGTTTCAAACACATCTATCTATATAGCAGAAAACAGAGTGAAACCTAAAATTCAAAGTGTTCCTGGAAACGAACGCTTGAACCTAGAAGAGTGAAAGTTGGGCAGCAAAGTGAGATTAGTGAACTGATCATTACCACCAAGTATCATCAAGATTTGGTGAAAAAGGTTTGCTGAGATTTCAGCAAACTAGTAGTTTTTGGAAGCTTAGCAACCCCTTTCAAACGAAAGTGTTTTTCGCCAGTCTCTGCATGGGGTACTTCAAGAGGAAACAAACCATAGAGATAGAACTTAAAACTACTTCATTTGGTCAAGTTTCAAGCAGCTAGTACAAACCATGTTTGATTTAGAATTCCAAACACAGCTATCTCTGTAGGAGAAAACAGAGTGAAAAAAAAATTCAAACTGTTACTGGAAACGAATGCTTCAACCTAGAAGAATAAAAATTGGGCAGCCAAATGGGTTTAGTGAACTGATCATTACCACCAAGTATCATCAAGATTTGGTGAAAAAATGTTTGCTGAGATTTCAGCAAACTAGTAGTTTTTTGGAAGCTTGGCTACCCCTTTCAAACGAAAGTGTTTTTCGCCAGTCTCTGCATGGGGTACTTCAAGAGGAAACAAACCATAGAGATAGAACTTAGGACTACTTCATTTTGTCAAGTTTCACGGAGCTAGCACATACCGTGTTTGATTTAGAGTTTCAAACACATCTATCTATATAGCAGAAAACAGAGTGAAACCTAAAAGTTCAAAGTGTTACTGGAAAGGAACGCTGAACCTAGAAGAGTGAAAGATGGGCAGCCAAGTGGGATTAGTGAACTGATCATTACCACCAAGTATCATCAAGATTTGGTGAAAAAATGTTTGCTGAGATTTCAGCAAACTAGTAGTTTTTTGGAAGCTTGGCAACCCCTTTCAAACGAAAGTGTTTTCGCCAGTCTCTGCATGGTGTACCTCAAGAGGAAACAAACCATAGAGATGGAACATAGAACTACTTCATTTGGTAAAGTTTCAAGGAGCTAGCACAAACCGTGTTTGATTTAGAGTTTCAAACACATCTATCTATATAGCAGAAAACAGAGTGAAACCTAAAAATTCAAAGTGTTACTGGAAACGAACGCTTGAACCTAGAAGATTGAAAGTTGGGCTGCCAAGTGGGATTAGTGAACTGATCATTACCACCAAGTATCATCAAGTTTTGGTGAAAAAATGTTTGCTGAGATTTCAGCAAACTAGTAGTTTTTTGGAAGCTTGGCAACCCCTTTCAAACGAAAGTGTTTTTCGCCAGTCTCTGCATGGGGTACTTCAAGAGGAAACAAACCATAGAGATAGAACTTAGAACTACTTCATTTGGTCAAGTTTCAAGGAGCTAGCACAAACCATGTTTGATTTAGAATTCCAAACACAGCTATCTATGTAGGAGAAAACAGAGTGAAACCTAAAAATTCAAACAGTTACTGGAAACGAATGCTTCAACGTAGAAGAGTGAAAGTTGGGCATCCAAGTGGGATTAGTGAACTGATCATTACCACCCAGTATCATCAAGATTAGGTGAAAAAATGTTTGCTGAGATTTCAGCAAACTAGTAGTTTTTTGGAAGCTTGGCAACCCCTTTCAAAGGAAAGTGTTTTTCGCCTGTCTCTGCATGAGGTACATCAAGAAGAAACAAACCATAGAGATAGAACTTAGAACTACTTCATTTGGTCAAGTTTCAAGGAGCTAGCACAAACCGTGTTTGATTTAGAATTCCAAACATAGCTATCTATGTAGGAGAAAACAGAGTGAAACCTAAAAATTCAAACTGTTACTGGAAACGAATGCTTCAACCTACAAGAATAAAAATTGGGCAGCCAAGTGGGATTAGTGAACTGATCATTACCACCAAGTATCATCAAGAATGGTGAAAAAATGTTTGCTGAGTTTTCAGCAAACTAGTAGTTTTTTGGAAGCTTGGCAACCCCTTTCAAACAAAGTGTTTTTCGCCAGTATCTGCATGGGGTACTTCAAGAGGAAACAAACCATAGAGATAGAATTTAGAACTACTTCATTTGGTCACGTTTCAAGGAGCTAGCACAAACCGTGTTTGATTTAGAATTCCAAACACATCTATCCATATAGCAGAAAACAGAGTGAAACCTAAAAATTCAAAGTGTTACTGGAAACGAACGCTTGAACCTAGAAGAGTGAAAGTTGGGCAGCCAAGTGGGATTAGTGAACTGATCATTACCACCAAGTATCATCAAGATTTGGTGAAAAAAGGTTTGCTGAGATTTCAGCAAACTAGTAGTTATTTGGAAGCTTGGCCACACCTTTCAAACGAAAGTATTTTTCGCCACTCTCTGCATGCGGCGGTACTTCAAGAGGACACAAACCATAGAGATGGAACATAGAACTACTTCATTTGGTAAAGTTTCACGGAGCTAGCACAAACCGTGTTTGATTTAGAGTTTCAAACACATCTATCTATATAGCAGAAAACAGAGTGAAACCTAAAAATTCAAAGTGTTACTGGAAACGAACGCTTGAACCTAGAAGAGTAAAAATTGGGCAGCCAAGTGGGCTTAATGAACTGATCATTACAACCAAGTATCATCAAGATTTGGTGAAAAAATATTTGCTGAGATTTCAGCAAACTAGTAGTTTTTTGGAAGCTTGGCCACCCCTTTCTAACGAAAGTGTTTTTCGCCAGTCTCTGCATGGGGTACTTCAAGAGGAAACAAACCATAGAGATAGAACTTAGAACTACTTCATTTGGTCAAGTTTCAAGGAACTAGCACAAACCGTGTTTGATTTAGAGTTTCAAACACATCTATCTATAAAGCAGAAAACAGAGTGAAACCTAAAATTTCAAAGTGTTACTGGAAACGAACGCTTGAACCTAGAAGAGTGAAAGTTGGGCTGCCAAGTGGGATTAGTGAACTGATCATTACCACCAAGTATCATCAAGTTTTGGTGAAAAAATGTTTGCTGAGATTTCAGCAAACTAGTAGTTTTTTGGAAGCTTGGCAACCCCTTTCAAACGAAAGTGTTTTTCGCCAGTCTATGCATGGGGTACTTCAAGAGGAAACAAACCATAGAGATAGAACTTAGAACTACGTCATTTGGTCAAGTTTCAAGGAGCTAGCACAAACCATGTTTGATTTAGAATTCCAAACACAGCTATCTATGTAGGAGAAAACAGAGTGAAACCTAAAAATTCAAACTGTTACTGGAAACGAATGCTTCAACCTAGAAGAATAAAAATTGGGCAGCCAAGTGGGATTAGTGAACTGATCATTACCACCAAGTATCATCAAGATTTGGTGAAAAAATGTTTGCTGAGATTTCAGCAAACTAGTAGTTTTTTGGAAGCTTGGCAACCCCTTTCAAACGAAAGTGTTTTTCGCCAGTCTCTGCATGGGGTACTTCAAGAGGAAACAAACCATAGAGATAGAACTTAGGACTACTTCATTTGGTCAAGTTTCACGGAGCTAGCACATACCGTGTTTGATTTAGAGTTTAAACACATCTATCTATATAGCAGAAAACAGAGTGAAACCTAAATATTCAAAGTGTTACTGGAAAGGAACGCTTGAACCTAGAAGAGTGAAAGTTGGGCAGCCAAGTGGGATTAGTGAACTGATCATTACCACCAAGTATCATCAAGATTAGGTGAAAAAATGTTTGCTGAGATTTCAGCAAACTAGTAGTTTTTTGGAAGCTTGGCAACCCCTTTCAAACGAAAGTGTTTTTTGCCAGTCTCTGCATGGTGTACTTCAAGAGGAAACAAACCATAGAGATGGAACATAGAACTACTTCATTTGGTAAAGTTTCAAGGAGCTAGCACAAACCGTGTTTGATTTAGAGTTTCAAACACATCTATCTATATAGCAGAAAACAGAGTGAAACCTAAAAATTCAAAGTGTTGCTGGAAACGAACGCTTGAACCTAGAAGAGTAAAAATTGGGCAGCCAAGTGGGCTTAGTGAACTGATCATTACCACCAAGTATCATCAAGATTTGGTGAAAAAATGTTTGCTGAGATTTCAGCAAACTAGTAGTTTTTTGGAAGCTTGGCAACCCCTTTCAAAGAAAAGTGTTTTTCGCCAGTCTCTGCATGGGGTACTTCAAGAGGAAACAAACCATAGACATAGAATTTAGAACTACTTCATTTTGTCACATTTCAAGGAGCTAGCACAAACCGTGTTTGATTTAGAATTCCAAACACATCTATCTATATAGCAGAAAACAGAGTGAAACCTAAAAATTCAAAGTGTTACTGGAAACGAACGCTTGAAACTAGAAGAGTGAAAGTTGGGCAGCCAAGTGAAATTAGTGAACTGATCATTACCACCAAGTATCATCAAGATTTGGTGAAAAAAGGTTTGCTGAGATTTCAGCAAACTAGTAGTTTTTTGGAAGCTTGGCAACCCCTTTCAAACGAAAGTGTTTATCGCCAGTCTCTGCATGCAGTACTTCAAGAGGAAACAAACCATAGAGATGGAACATAGAACTACTTCATTTGGTAAAGTTTCAAGGAGCTAGCACAAACCGTGTTTGATTTATAGTTTCAAACACATCTATCTATATAGCAGAAAACAGAGTGAAACCTAAAAATTCAAAGTGTTACTGGAAACGAACGCTTGAACCTAGAAGAGTGAAAGTTGGGCAGCCAAGTGAGATTATTGAACTGATCATTACCACCAAGTATCATCAAGATTTATTGAAAAAATGTTTGCTGAGATTTCAGCAAACTAGTAGTTTTTTGGAAGCTTGGCAACCCCTTTCAAACGAAAGTGTTTTTCGCCAGTCTCTGCATGGGGTACTTCAAGAGGAAACAAACCATAGAGATAGAACTTAGAACTACTTCATTTGGTCAAGTTTCAAGGAGCTAGCTAGCACACACCGTGTTTGATTTAGAGTTTCAAACACATCTATCTATATAGCGGAAAACAGAGTGAAACCTAAAAATTCAAAGTGTTACTGGAAACGAACGCTTGAACCTAGAAGAGTGAAAGTTGGGCTGCCAATTGGGATTAGTGAACTGATCATTACCACCAAGTGTCATCAAGTTTTGGTGAAAAAATATTTGCTGAGATTTCAGCAAACTAGTAGTTTTTTGGAAGCTTGACAACCCCTTTCAAACGAAAGTGTTTTTCGCCAGTCTCTGCATGGGGTACTTCAAGAGGAAACAAACCATAGAGATAGAACTTAGAACTACTTCATTTGGTCAAGTTTCAAGCAGCTACTACAAACCATGTTTGATTTAGAATTCCAAACAGCTATCTATGTAGGAGAAAACAGAGTGAAAAAAAAATTCAAAATGTTATTGGAAACGAATGCTTCAACCTAGAAGAATTAAAATTGGGCAGCCAAGTGGGATTAGTGAAATGATCATTACCACCAAGTATCATCAAGATTTGGTGAAAAAATGTTTGCTGAGATTTCAGCAAACTAGTAGTTTTTTGGAAGCTTGGCAACCCCTTTCAAACGAAAGTGTTTTTCGCCAGTCTCTGCATGGGGTACTTCAAGAGGAAACAAACCATAGAGATAGAACTTAGGACTACTTCATTTTGTCAAGTTTCACGGAGCTAGCACATACCGTGTTTGATTTAGAGTTTCAAACACATCTATCTATATAGCAGAAAACAGAGTGAAACCTAAAAATTCCAAGTGTTCCTGGAAACGAACGCTTGAACCTAGAAGAGTGAAAGTTGGGCAGCCACGTGAGATTAGTGAACTGATCATTACCACCAAGTATCATCAAGATTTGGTGAAAAAAGGTTTGCTGAGATTTCAGCAAACTAGTAGTTTTTTGGAAGCTTGGCAACCCATTTCAAACGAAAGTGTTTTTCACCAGTCTCTGCATGGGGTACTTCAAGGGGAAACAAACCATAGAGATAGAACATAGAACTACTTCATTTGGTCAAGTTTCAAGGAGCTAGCACAAACCGTGTTTGATTTAGAGTTTCAAACACATCTATCTATATAGCAGAAAACAGAGTGAAACCTAAAAATTCAAAGTGTTACTGGAAACGAACGCTTGAACCTAGAAGAGTGAATGTTGGGCATCAAGTGAGATTAGTGAACTGATCATTACCAACAAGTAACATCAAGATTTGGTGAAAAAATGTTTGCTGAGATTTCAGCTAACTAGTAGTTTTTTGGAAGCTTGGCAACCCCTTTCAAACGAAAGTGTTTTTCGCCAGTCTCTGCATGGGGTACTTCAAGAGGAAACAAACCATAGAGATAGAACTTAGAACTACTTCATTTGGTCAAGTTTCAAGGAGCTAGCACAAACCGTGTTTGATTTAGAGTTTCAAACACATCTATCTATACAGCAGAAAACAGAGTGAAACCTAAAAATTCAAAGTGTTACTGGAAACGAACGCTTGAACCTAGAAGAGTAAAAATTGGGCAGCCAAGTGGGACTAGTGAACTGATCATTACCACCAAGTATCATCAAGATTTGGTGAAAAAATGTTTGCTGAGATTTCAGCAAACTAGTAGTTTTTTGGAAGCTTGGCAACCCCTTTCAAACGAAAGTGTTTTTCGCCAGTCTCTGCATGGGGTACTTCAAGAGGAAACAAATCGTAGAGATAGAACTTAAAACTACTTCATTTGGTCAAGTTTCATGGTGCTAGCACAAACCGTGTTTGATTTAGAGTTTCAAACACATCTATCTATATAGCAGAAAACAGAGTGAAACCTAAAAATTCAAAGTGTTACTGGAAACGAACTCTTGAACCTAGAAGAGTGAAAGTTGGGCAGCCAAGTGAAATTATTGAACTGATCATTACCACCAAGTATCATCAAGATTTGGTGAAAAAATGTTTGCTGAGATTTCAGCAAACTAGTAGTTTTTTGGAAGCTTGCCAAAGCCTTTCAAACGAAAGTGTTTTTCGCCAGTCTCTGCATGGGGTACTTCAAGAAGAAACAAACCATAGAGATAGAACTTAGAACTACTTCATTTGGTCAAGTTTCAAGGAGCTAGCACAAACCGTGTTTGATTTAGAATTCCAAACACAGCTATCTATGTAGGAGAAAACAGAGTGAAACCTAAAAAGTCAAACTCTTACAGGAAACGAATGCTTCAACCTAGAAAAATAAAAATTGGGCAGCCAAGTGGGATTAGTGAACTGATCATTACCACCAAGTATCATCAAGATTTGGTGAAAAAAGGTTTGCTGAGATTTCAGCAAACTAGTAGTTTTTTGGAAGCTTGGCAACCCCTTTCAAACGAAAGTGTATTTCGCCAGTCTCTGCATGGGGTACTTCAAGAGGAAACAAACCATAGAGATAGAATTTAGAACTACTTCATTTGGTCAAGTTTCAAGGAGCTAGCACAAACCGTGTTTGATTTAGAATTCCAAACACATCTATCTATATAGCAGAAAACAGAGTGAAACCTAAAAATTCAAAGTGTTACTGGAAACGAACGCTTGAACCTAGAAGAGTGAAAGTTGGGCAGCCAAGTGAAATTAGTGAACTGATCATTACCACCAAGTATCATCAAGATTTGGTGAAAAAATGTTTGCTGAGATTTCAGCAACTAGTAGTTTTTTGGAAGCTTGGCAACCCCTTTCAAACGAAAGTGTTTTTCGCTAGTCTCTGCATCGGGTACTTCAAGAGGAAACAAACCATAGAGATAGAACTTAGAACTACTTCATTTTGTCAAGTATCATGGAGCTAGCACAAACCGTGTTTGATTTAGAATTCCAAACACGGCTATCTTTGTAGGAGAAAACAGAGTGAAACCTAAAAATTCAAACTGTTACTATAAACGAATGCTTCAACCTAGAAGAATAAAAATTGGGCAGCCAAGTGTTATTAGTTAACTGATCATTACCACCAAGTATCATCAAGATTTGGTGAAAAAAGTTTTGCTGAGATTTCAGCAAACTAGTAGTTTTTTGGAAGCTTGGCAACCCCTTTCAAACGAAAGTGTTTTTCGCCAGTCTCTGCATGGGGTACTTCAAGAGGAAACAAACCATAGAGAGAGAACTTAGAACTACTTCATTTTGTCAAGTTTCACGGAGCTAGCTCAAACCGTGTTTGATTTAGAGTTTCAAACACATCTATCTATATAGCAGAAAACAGAGTGAAACCTTAAAATTCAAAGTGTTACTGGAAACGAACGCTTGAACCTAGAAGAGTGAAAGTTGGGCAGCCAAGTGAGATTAGTGAACTGATCATTACCACCAAGTATCATCAAGATTTGGTGAAAAAAGGTTTGCTGAGATTTCAGCAAACTAGTAGTTTTTTGGAAGCTTGGCAACCCCTTTCAAACGAAAGTGTTTTTCGCCAGTCTCTGCATGGGGTACTTCAAGAGGAAACAAACCATAGAGATAGAACTTAGAACTACTTCATTTGGTCAAGTTTCAAGGAGCTAGCACAAACCGTGTTTGATTTAGAGTTTCAAACACATCTATCTGTATAGCAGAAAACAGAGTGAAACCTAAAAGTTCAAAGTGTTACTGGAAACGAATGCTTCAACGTAGAAGAATAAAAATTGGGTAGCCAAGTGGGATTAGTGAACTGATCATTACCACCAAGTATCATTAAGATTTGGTGAAAAAAGTTTTGCTGAGATTTCAGCAAACTAGTAGTTTTTTGGAAGCTTGGCCACCCCTTTCAAACGAAAGTGTTTTTCGCCAGTCTCTGCATGGTGTACTTCAAGAGGAAACAAACAATAGAGATGGAACATAGAACTACTTTATTTGGTAAAGTTTCAAAGAGCTAGCACAAACCGTGTTTGATTTACAGTTTCAAACACATCTATCTATATAGCAGAAAACAGAGTGAAACCTAAAAATTCAAAGTGTTACTGGAAACGAACGCTTGAACCTAGAAGAGTGAAAGTTGGGCAGCCAAGTGAGATTAGTGAACTGATCATTACCACCAAGTATCATCAAGATTTGTTGAAAAAACGTTTGCTGAGATTTCAGCAAACTAGTAGTTTTTTGGAAGCTTGGCAACCCCTTTCAAACGAAAGTTTTTTTCGCCAGTCTCTGCATGGGGTACTTCAAGAGGAAACAAACCATAGAGATAGAACTTAGAACTACTTCATTTGGTCAAGTATCAAGGAGCTAGCACAAACCGTGTTTGATTTAGAGTTTCAAACACATCTATCTATATAGCAGAAAACAGAGTGAAACCTAAAAATTCAAAGTGTTCCTGGAAAGGAACGCTTGAACCTAGAAGAGTGAATGTTGGGCAGCCAAGTGAGATTAGTGAACTGATCATTACCACCAAGTATCATCAAGATTTGGTGAAAAAAGGTTTGCTGAGATTTCAGCTAACTAGAAGTTTTTTGGAAGCTTGGCAACCCCTTTCAAACGAAAGTGTTTTTCGCCAGTCTCTGCATGGGGTACTTCAAGAGGAAACAAACCATAGAGATAGAACTTAGAACTAATTCATTTGGTCAAGTTTCAAGGAGCTAGCACAAACCGTGTTTGATTTAGAGTTTCAAACACATCTATCTATATAGCAGAAAACAGAGTGAAACCTAAAAATTCAAAGTGTTACTGGAAACGAACGCTTGAAACTAGAAGAGTAAAAATTGGGCAGCCAAGTGGGATTAGTGAACTGATCATTACCACCAAGTATCATCAGGATTTGGTGAAAAAATGTTTGCTGAGATTTCAGCAAACTAGTAGTTTTTTGGAAGCTTGGCAACCCCTTTCAAACGAAAGTGTTTTTCGCCAGTCTCTGCATGGGGTACTTCAAGAAGAAACAAACCATGGAGATAGAACTTAGAACTACTTCATTTGGTCAAGTTTCAAGGAGCTAGCACAAACCGTGTTTGATTTAGAATTCCAAACACAGCTATCTATGTAGGACAAAACAGAGTGAAACCTAAAAATTCAAACTCTTACAGGAAACGAATGCTTCAACCTAGAAGAATAAAAATTGGGCAGCCAAGTGGGATTAGTGAACTGATCATTACCACCAAGTATCATCAAGATTTGGTGAAAAAAGGTTTGCTGAGATTTCAGCAAACTAGTAGTTTTTTGGAAGCTTGGCTACCCCTTTCAAACGAAAGTGTTTTTCGCCAGTCTCTGCATGGGGTACTTCAAGAGGAAACAAACCATAGAGATAGAACTTAGGACTACTTCATTTTGTCAAGTTTCACGGAGCTAGCACATACCGTGTTTGATTTAGAGTTTCAAACACATCTATCTATATAGCAGAAAACAGAGTGAAACCTAAAAATTCAAAGTGTTACTGGAAAGGAACGCTTGAACATAGAAGAGTGAAAGTTGGGCATCCAAGTGGGATTAGTGAACTGATCATTACCACCAAGTATCATCAAGATTAGTTGAAAAAATGTTTGCTGAGATTTCAGCAAACTAGTAGTTTTTTGGAAGCTTGGCAACCCCTTTCAAACGAAAGTCTTTTTCGCCAGTCTCTGCATGGGGTACATCAAGAAGAAACAAACCATAGAGATAGAACTTAGAACTACTTCATTTGGTCAAGTTTCAAGGAGCTAGCACAAACCGTGTTTGATTTAGAATTCCAAACACATCTATCTATATAGCAGAAAACAGAGTGAAACATAAAAATTCAAACTGTTACTGGAAACGAATGCTTCAACCTACAAGAATAAAAATTGGGCAGCCAAGTGGGATTAGTGAACTGATCTTTACCACCAAGTATCATCAAGATTTGGTGAAAAAATGTTTGCTGAGATTTCAGCAAACTAGTAGTTTTTTGGAAGCTTGGCAACCCCTTTCAAAGAAAAGTGTTTTTCGCCAGTCTCTGCATGGGGTACTTCAAGAGGAAACAAACCATAGACATAGAATTTAGAACTACTTCATTTTGTCACATTTCAAGGAGCTAGCACAAACCGTGTTTGATTTAGAATTCCAAACACATCTATCTATATAGCAGAAAACAGAGTGAAACCTAAAAATTCAAAGTGTTACTGGAAACGAACGTTTGAAACTAGAAGAGTGAAAGTTGGGCAGCCAAGTGAAATTAGTGAACTGATCATTACCACCAAGTATCATCAAGATTTGGTGAAAAAAGGTTTGCTGAGATTTCAGCAAACTAGTAGTTTTTTGGAAGCTTGGCAACCCCTTTCAAACGAAAGTGTTTATCGCCAGTCTCTGCATGCAGTACTTCAAGAGGAAACAAACCATAGAGATGGAACATAGAACTACTTCATTTGGTAAAGTTTCAAGGAGCTAGCACAAACCGTGTTTGATTTATAGTTTCAAACACATCTATCTATATAGCAGAAAACAGAGTGAAACCTAAAAATTCAAAGTGTTACTGGAAACGAACGCTTGAACCTAGAAGAGTGAAAGTTGGGCAGCCAAGTGAGATTATTGAACTGATCATTACCACCAAGTATCATCAAGATTTGGTGAAAAAATGTTTGCTGAGATTTCAGCAAACTAGTAGTTTTTTGGAAGCTTGGCAACCCCTTTCAAACGAAAGTGTTTTTCGCCAGTCTCTGCATGGGGTACTTCAAGAGGAAACAAACCATAGATATAGAACTTAGAACTACTTCATTTGGTCAAGTTTCAAGGAGCTAGCTAGCACACACCGTGTTTGATTTAGAGTTTCAAACACATCTATCTATATAGCGGAAAACAGAGTGAAACCTAAAAATTCAAAGTGTTACTGGAAACGAACGCTTGAACCTAGAAGAGTGAAAGTTGGCCTGCCAATTGGGATTAGTGAACTGATCATTACCACCAAGTGTCATCAAGTTTTGGTGAAAAAATATTTGCTGAGATTTCAGCAAACTAGTAGTTTTTTGGAAGCTTGACAACCCCTTTCAAACGAAAGTGTTTTTCGCCAGTCTCTGCATGGGGTACTTCAAGAGGAAACAAACCATAGAGATAGAAATTAGAACTACTTCATTTGGTCAAGTTTCAAGCAGCTACTACAAACCATGTTTGATTTAGAATTCCAAACAGCTATCTATGTAGGAGAAAATAGAGTGAAAAAAAAAATTCAAAATGTTATTGGAAACGAATGCTTCAACCTAGAAGAATTAAAATTGGGCAGCCAAGTGGGATTAGTGAAATGATCATTACCACCAAGTATCATCAAGATTTGGTGAAAAAATGTTTGCTGAGATTTCAGCAAACTAGTAGTTTTTTGGAAGCTTGGCAACCCCTTTCAAACGAAAGTGTTTTTCGCCAGTCTCTGCATGGGGTACTTCAAGAGGAAACAAACCATAGAGATAGAACTTAGGACTACTTCATTTTGTCAAGTTTCACGGAGCTAGCACATACCGTGTTTGATTTAGAGTTTCAAACACATCTATCTATATAGCAGAAAACAGAGTGAAACCTAAAAATTCAAAGTGTTCCTGGAAAGGAACGCTTGAACATAGAAGAGTGAAAGTTGGGCATCCAAGTGGGATTAGTGAACTGATCATTACCACCAAGTATCATCAAGATTAGGTGAAAAAATGTTTGCTGAGATTTCAGCAAACTAGTAGTTTTCTGAAAGCTTGGCAACCCCTTTCAAAGGAAAGTGTTTTTCGCCAGTCTCTGCATGGGGTACTTCAAGAGGAAACAAACCATAGAGATAGAACTTAGGACTACTTCATTTTGTCAAGTTTCACGGAGCTAGCACATACCGTGTTTGATTTAGAGTTTCAAACACATCTATCTATATAGCAGAAAACAGAGTGAAACCTAAAAATTCAAAGTGTTCCTGGAAAGGAACGCTTGAACATAGAAGAGTGAAAGTTGGGCATCCAAGTGGGATTAGTGAACTGATCATTACCACCAAGTATCATCAAGATTAGGTGAAAAAATGTTTGCTGAGATTTCAGCAAACTAGTAGTTTTCTGAAAGCTTGGCAACCCCTTTCAAAGGAAAGTGTTTTTCGCCAGTCTCTGCATGGGGTACATCAAGAAGAAACAAACCATAGAGATAGAACTTAGAACTACTTCATTTGGTCAAGTTTCAAGGAGCTAGCACAAACCGTGTTTGATTTAGAATTCCAAACATAGCTATCTATGTAGGAGAAAACAGAGTGAAACCTAAAAATTCAAACTGTTACTGTAAACGAATGCTTCAACCTATAAGAATAAAAATTGGGCAGCCAAGTGGGAATAGTGAACTGATCATTACCACCAAGTATCATCAAGATTTGGTGAAAAAATGTTTGCTGAGATTTCAGCAAACTAGTAGTTTTTTGGAAGCTTGGCAACCCCTTTCAAACAAAAGTGTTTTTCGCCAGTCTCTGCATGGGGTACTTCAAGAGGAAACAAACCATAGAGATAGAATTTAGAACTACTTCATTTGGTCACGTTTCATGGAGCTAGCACAAACCGTGTTTGATTCAGAATTCCAAACACATCTATCTATATAGCAGAAAACAGAGTGAAACCTAAAATTCAAAGTGTTACTGGAAACGAACGCTTGAACCTAGAAGAGTGAAAGTTGGGCAGCCAAGTGAAATTGGTGAACTGATCATTACCACCAAGTATCATCAAGATTTGGTGAAAAAATGTTTGCTGAGATTTCAGCAAACTAGTAGTTTTTTGGAAGCTTCGCAACCCCTTTCAAACGAAAGTATTTTTCGCCGGTCTCTGCATGCGGTACTTCAAGAGGAAACAAACCATAGAGATGGAACATAGAACTACTTCATTTGGTCAAGTTTCAAGGAGCTAGCACAAACCGTGTTTGATTTAGAGTTTCAAACACATCTATCTATATAGCAGAAAACAGAGTGAAACCTAAAAATTCAAAGTGTTACTGGAAACGAACGCTTGAACCTAGAAGAGTGAAAGTTCTGCTGCCAAATGGGATTAGTGAACTGATCATTACCACCAAGTATCATCAAGTTTTGGTGAAAAAAATGTTTGCTGAGATTTCAGCAAACTAGTAGTTTTTGGGAAGCTTGGCAACCCCTTTCAAACGAAAGTGTTTTTCGCCAGTCTATGCATGGGGTACTTCAAGAGGAAACAAACCATAGAGATAGAACTTAGAACTACTTCATTTGGTCAAGTTTCAAGGAGCTAGCACAAACCATGTTTGATATAGAATTCCAAACACAGCTATCTATGTAGGAGAAAACAGAGTGAAACCTAAAAATTCAAACTGTTACTTGAAACGAATGCTTCAACCTAGAAGAATAAAAATTGGGCAGCCAAGTGGGATTAGTGAACTGATCATTACCACCAAGTATCATCAAGATTTGGTGAAAAAATGTTTGCTGAGATTTCAGCAAACTAGTAGTTTTTTGGAAGCTTGGCAACCTTTTTCAAACGAAAGTGTTTTTCGCCAGTCTCTGCATGGGGTACTTCAATAGGAAACAAACCATAGAGATAGAACTTAGGACTACTTCATTTTGTCAAGTTTCACGGAGCTAGCACATACCGTGTTTGATTTAGAGTTTAAACACATCTATCTATATAGCAGAAAACAGAGTGAAACCTAAATATTCAAAGTGTTACTGGAAAGGAACGCTTGAATCTAGAAGAGTGAAAGTTGGGCAGCCAAGTGGGATTAGTGAACTGATCATTACCACCAAGTATCATGAAGATTAGATGAAAAAATGTTTGCTGAGATTTCAGCAAACTAGTAGTTTTTGGAAGCTTGACAAACCCTTTCAAACGAAAGTGTTTTTCGCCAGTCTCTGCATGGTGTACTTCAAGAGGAAACAAACCATAGAGATGGAACATAGAACTACTTCATTTGGTCAAGTTTCAAGGAGCTAGCACAAACCGTGTTTGATTTAGAGTTTCAAACACATCTATCTATATAGCAGAAAACAGAGTGAAACCTAAAAATTCAAAGTGTTGCTGGAAACGAACGCTTGAACCTAGAAGAGTAAAAATTGGGCAGCCAAGTGGGCTGAGTGAACTGATCATTACCACCAAGTATCATCAAGATTTGGTGAAAAAATGTTTGCTGAGATTTCAGAAAACTAGTAGTTTTTTGGAAGCTTGGCAACCCCTTTCAAACGAAAGTGTTTTTCGCCAGTCTCTGCATGGGGTACTTCAAGAGGAAACAAACCATAGAGATAGAACTTAGAACTACTTCATTTGGTCAAGTTTCAAGGAGCTAGCACAAACCGTGTTTGATTTAGAGTTTAAAACACATCTATCTATATAGCAGAAAACATAGTGAAACCTAAAAATTCAAAGTGTTACTGGAACGAACGCTTGAACTTAGAAGAGTGAAAGTTGGGCAGCCAAGTGGGATTAGTTAACTGATCATTACCACCAAGTATCATCAGATTTGGTGAAAAAAGGTTTGCTGAGATTTCATCAAACTAGTAGTTTTTTGGAAGCTTGGCAACCCCTTTCAAACGAAAGTGTTTTTCGCCAGTCTCTGCATGGGGTACTTCAAGAGGAAACAAACCATAGAGATAGAACTTAGAACTACTTCATTTGGTCAAGTTTCAAGGAGCTAGCACAAACCGTGTTTGATTTAGAGTTTCAAACACATCTATCTATATAGCAGAAAACAGAGTGAAACCTAAAAATTCAAAGTGTTACTGGAAACGAATGCTTCAACCTAGAAGAATAAAAATTGGGTAGCCAAGTTGGATTAGTGAACTGATCATTACCACCAAGTATCATCAAGATTTGGTGAAAAAATGTTTGCTGAGATTTCAGCAAACTAGTAGTTTTTTGGAAGCTTGGCAACCCCTTTCAAACGAAAGTGTTTTTCGCCAGTCTCTGCATGGGTTACTTCAAGAGGAAACAAACCATAGAGATAGAACTTAGGACTACCTCATTTTGTCAAGTTTCACGGAGCTAGCACAAACCATGTTTGATTTAGAGTTTCAAACACATCTATCTATATAGCAGAAAACAGAGTGAAACCTAAAAATTCAAAGTGTTACTGGAACGGAACGCTTGAACCTAGAAGAGTGAAACTTGGGCAGCCAAGTGGGATTAGTGAACTGATCATTACCACCAAGTATCATCAAGATTAGGTGAAAAAATGTTTGCTGAGATTTCAGCAAACTAGTATTTTTTGGAAGCTTTGCCACCCCTTTCAAACGAAAGTGTTTTTCGCCAGTCTCTGCATGGTGTACTTCAAGAGGAAACAAACCATAGAGATGGAACATAGAACTACTTCATTTGGTAAAGTTTCAAGGAGCTAGCACAAACCGTGTTTGATTTAGAGTTTCAAACACATCTATCTATATAGCAGAAAACAGAGTGAAACCTAAAAATTCAAAGTGTTGCTGGAAACGATCGCTTGAACCTAGAAGAGTAAAAATTGGGCAGCCAAGTGGGATTAGTGAACTGATCATTACCACCAAGTATCATCAAGATTTGGTGAAAAAATGTTTGCTGAGATTTCAGCAAACTAGTAGTTTTTTGGAAGCTTGGCAACCCCTTTCAAACGAAAGTGTTTTTCGCCAGTCTCTGCATGGGGTACTTCAAGAGGAAACAAAACATAGAGATAGAACTTAGAACTACTTCATTTTGTCAAGTTTCACGGAGCTAGTACAAACCGTGTTTGATTTAGAGTTTCAAACACATCTATCTATATAGCAGAAAACAGAGTGAAACCTAAAAATTCAAAGTGTTACTGGAAACGAACGCTTGAACCTAGAAGAGTAAAAATTGGGCAGCCAAGTGGGCTTAGTGAACTGATCATTACCACCAAGTATCATCAAGATTTGGTGAAAAAATGTTTGTTGAGATTTCACAAAACTAGTAGTTTTTTGGAAGCTTGGCAACCACTTTCAAACGAAAGTGTTTTTCGCCAGTCTCTGCATGGGGTACTTCAAGAGGAAACAAACCATAGAGATAGAACTTAGAACTAATTCATTTGGTCAAGTTTCAAGGAGCTAGCACAAACCGTGTTTGATTTAGAGTTTCAAACACATCTATCTATATAGCAGAAAACAGAGTGAAACCTAAAAATTCAAAGTGTTACTGGAACGAACGCTTGAACTTAGAAGAGTGAAAGTTGGGCAGCCAAGTGGGATTAGTGAACTGATCATTACCACCAAGTATCATCAGATTTGGTGAAAAAAGTTTTGCTGAGATTTCAGCAAACTAGTAGTTTTTTGGAAGCTTGGCAACCCCTTTCAAACGAAAGTGTTTTTCGCCAGTCTCTGCATGGGGTACTTCAAGAGGAAACAAACCATAGAGATAGAACTTAGAACTACTTCATTTGGTCAAGTTTCAAGGAGCTAGCACAAACCGTGTTTGATTTAGAGTTTCAAACATCTATCTATATAGCAGAAAACAGAGTGAAACCTAAAAATTCAAAGTGTTACTGGAAACGAATGCTTCAACCTAGAAGAATAAAAATTGGGTAGCCAAGTGGGATTAGTGAACTGATCATTACCACCAAGTATCATCAAGATTTGGTGAAAAAATGTTTGCTGAGATTTCAGCAAGCTAGTAGTTTTTTGGAAGCTTGGCAACCCCTTTCAAACGAAAGTGTTTTTCGCCAGTCTCTGCATCGGGTACTTCAAGAGGAAACAAACCATAGAGATAGAACTTAGGACTACCTCATTTTGTCAAGTTTCACGGAGCTAGCACAAACCGTGTTTGATTTAGAGTTTCAAACACATCTATCTATATAGCAGAAAACAGAGTGAAACCTAAAAATTCAAAGTGTTACTGGAAAGGAACGCTTGAACCTAGAAGAGTGAAAGTTGGGCAGCCAAGTGGGATTCGTGAACTGATCATTACCA